>NC_056744.1:835035293-835167793 GCF_019279795.1 Protopterus annectens
TATATTAGCAACCAAAACAAGGCCATGAGGAGAAAGATACCAAGAACAGAAGAAAGAAAAATTTACGTCTAAAAAGAACCAAAGAAAAATGAAGAAAAAAAAATGAAGAAAAATGAGAACAGGGAAAAACAGGGAAAAAGGGGGGGGAAGGGAAAAAAGAGGAAAAGGTAAAGAACACAAGGGAATGAGAGGCATATGAGGGGAATAAGGGGAGAGGAGGGGGAGGTGGGGGGGAGGAAAAGGGGGGGAGGGGAAAGGAATAAGGAATGGAGTGCGGGAAAGGAAGAAAAGTAGAAAAGGGAATAGAGAGAAAGAAGAGTATTGGACAAGGAAGAAATAAAATCATAAAAGGGCGGGCCTAATATTAACAGCCGAATTTAGCCCTGGTTCCACATGAGCTCTAAGATTGAGGATCCACTTCAGTTCATTCAATTTGAGAGCCCCTAAGGAATCACCTTCTCTTCTATTCAGGTGTTGTATCTGCAGTACTCTAAACTTGAAGACATGGGCTGGATATACTTGGCAGTGTTTAGCTAAGGCATTACTAATATTTGCTTTTCTTATGTCATAAATATGATTATAGACTCGATCTTTTAGTCTGCGTGTGGTCATTCCCACATAGTATGCCTCACAACTGTCACAAGTGGCCAAGTAAATGACATTCGCTGTGTCACAAGTTGCATAAAAATTCGGTTTGAATGACATACCCAGCTCAGTACGTTCAAAATTCTGCACATTTGTAATAAATTTACAGGTACAGCATTTCCTACAGGGAAAAGTTCCCTGTCTAAAACTTGTCCTGATATCCAAGGGCTCAATCTTAACGTTCTCTCTACACAATAATCTTTTTAAATTATAACAATTATTATACCTAAAACTTGGTCTTTCTCCCACTATTTTCAGTAATTCATTATCCATAGTAAGCAATTTCCAATTTCCATAAATGATGTCTCTAATATACCCTACATCATTTGTGTATTTAATATCATAATAAACCTTGCTCCTATTATTGAACTTAGTACCATTTACTAGATGTCCACTAGTAAACCCACTCTTAGAATATGTTTCATCCTTCGAGGTGGTATTATTTCTATATTCTAGGACCAACTGAGAGGGATATCCCCTATCCAAAAAACATTTGGCCTGAAAATCCAAAAGCCACTTCTTATTGCTGTCTATATTACAGAGTCTAATTATTCTCGACATTTGATTTTTTATTACGTTGGGGAAAATATACCTGGGATGCATGCTTCCATAATGGAGTATACTGTTCCTCCAACATGGTTTCCTGTATAAGGAGGTAGTAATTTCATTCAAGGCACTCTTATAGATAGTGACATCAAGGTAATTCACCTCAGTAAATGAATACTCATAGGTGAAATCCAAAAATGTCGTAGTCGAACCCATATAATCTACAAATTCATTCAGTGACTCGACGCCTCCATTCCAAAAAAGGAGGATATCATCAACGAAACGCCTATACAGGATAACATTAGCTCTAAATCTCAGATCATTAAAGATATGCGTCTTCTCCCATATATACACAGCCAAATTGGCATAGGCATTAGCACAGGGGGTGCCCATTGCCACCCCCCATGTTTGCCTATATATCCTATCTTGAAATAGGAAGACATTGTTATTCAAGATAAGATCTAAAAGGGTGCAAATCGTCATCTGGTCGGTATTATCTAAATCACTCAGTTCAATTAGACAACCTCTCACTGCATCTACTCCAAATTCATTTGGGATGCTAGTGAATAGGTTTTTTATATCCAGGGTGACCATCAAAGTATCTGATCTTAAACTATCGAGCAAGACGACATTTTTCAGATCCTCCAATAAATCAAAAGAATTCTTTAAAATAGTGGGTATAAGACCCATCAGAGGACCCAACTTCGACTGCACATAATGGGACGCATGTTCAGTAACCCATAACTTACCAGATACAATAGGTCGTAGGGGAGGAGGAAATACCCCTTTATGTATCTTGGGAAGACCTTTAATGAGAGGAATTAAAGGCGCTTCTATCATCAGATAGTCATAAAGATCTTTGTCAACACATCTTGTCATTAGAAGATCATAAAGTGTGTCATGCACATTTCTTATTATAGAGCTCACCTCAGCTTTGTTTATTTCTAAATAAGCTATGTCATCTTTTAACATATCAGCCATCAGGTCAATGTAAAAAACAGTATCCATGGCTACTATCCCCCCCCCCCTTTGTCAGCAGGTCTGAAAACCAAGTTTATGTCATTAATTAAAGACTCCAAAGCCTGCTTCTGCGCAGCATTCAAATTAACAAATAAACGCTTATGTGTTCCTCCCTTATAAAAAAGGTACAAATCATGTTCACAAGCTCTTTGAAAGCAGTCGATTTGGCTAGGCAAATGCAGCACCAAAGTACTTTTTCTCTTCGACACTGTCGTGTCATAAGTTATAGCATCTTTGTCAGAGTCTTTAAATAGACATTTAAGAGCTACCTTCCTAGTAAATTTACGTAGCATAATCAAGGTATCAGACAGGCTACTCCCTTGGGAGGGTATAAATGAGAGTCCTCTATTCAGAACAGAGCATTCATCATCTGAAAAAACTTTGGAAGATAGATTAAAGAACAAAACATTTAGTTCTTCTTTCTCCTTGACTCCCGATTCTCGCCCGATAACTTGCATTTTCCCCTTCCTCTGCTTATTGAGCGCTCCTGCGCCCGACTCTTGTAGGGTAATGGAAAATTTAAAGCAGCTACTACCCCAGGTGTTAAATTTACAGTCTGTCCGTTATTCTTTGGTCTCGCACCTGTGGTTACCATCTCTTTAAGACCTTGTTGGTTACAGGGGATAGTGGAAGCGGATGAGAAGTGGCAGCTGGTGCACTGAAGTTTGATGTAGGTGGTTAGAAAGGCTGGTGCAATAGAAGGTGAATATTTTAATTGATAGAGGTGAAAAAAATCACTTGGTGAGACTGATATTTATCAGTTGAAGTTCAAGCTTTATTATCACATATGGCATTGTCTATACTATCCAAACAGCCATTAAATAACCATGCACATTCCAACTCGAAGTATAAAGTAATTCCTGTATAAACTATGCATTTTAGTTAGTTTAGATCTAAACTAACCTGTTGTACATGAATAGTTAGCCCTTATCAAAAAATGTTCATGCCCTTGCCATATGCTCTGTCTCTGATGCCAGACAGATAGGATAGTTAGGTGTCAGCTCTTTTTCACTTCCTTTTACCACATGTGTTATGCATGTTGTTATGTCAGCATGAATCAGGTTGAACTCCATTTCAGCAGTTCGAAGTGTATTAAACTAAAATGTTGTTGCACAATATATCCATTTATTTATTGAATGATGTCTGTTATTTAGAAACAACATGTATCCTAACTTACTAACATGCAAACTACACATAAAAATAAGTTTAAAATAGACAGTCGCAGATTATATAACATTAAAAGATATCGTAATCTGTTCTGCTGTATCAAAGAACTTCCTTTTCAAATATGTAATTTACCAGTACAAATTTACACATTTAAGCAATGGGTAACTGTTACTCACATCTGTCTTTGTCTTCTTATGTTATACTGAGAAAGATACTTTTAAATAATCCTTCAGTTGCTGTTCTTCAAAGACAAAATATCAAACTGTTGTTTTAAATAGTTCAAACGTCAATATTAGATATTGTTTCTTTACACATATCAAGAGGTTTTTAACAGTTGTCACAGCTTGTAAAATAATCTTATCAGGATCTAGTCATTATCATGTGTTAATACAATACACAAGAATCAAATAAGATAGTTACCTTATGAAAAACCTAATTTCTCCCACCAAGTAATACACAGTTCTTGACATAATTCTTTATTTCCATCTGTCTTTCTTTATTTACTTTTATGACAACCCACCACTGGACCAGTAATCAAGGAGCCTCAGTCCTCACCACTGGCAACAGTGGGGCACGTACACTGGGAGGGTGATAAGGTACACACAATATTTACAGATGCAGCTTTTTGCATCAAGAGCAAACAGAGACCACAGTCAGTCCAGGGCTGGTTTCTCCCGATCTCCAATAAGACTCCCCACTGGCACAGCTATAGAATTGAGATTTCACCTGAGTGGCCAAGCCAAGACCTCCAGCACCTTTTCTGTCCAACCAGTGCTTTGTGTCCCTGCCCAAGTAGCGGGCACACACACACAGCTGGGAAAGACTGGCACAGGTTTACTAGCTATGCACCCTTTTGCTCAGACTATAAGGTAGTTATCACTGCCACCAGGCAACTCTTTATCAGCTACTTTAATGCCCTTAACAAAGGGTGTCCAATCTTTCTGTGTAATGCTACTGTTAATACAAATGGTAGTTTGACTAAGAGCAAAGCTATTAGGAGTAGCCTCTGCAGTGTCACCAAATAAATATGCAAGTACTGTCAGAACTTAAATATCTCTACACAAATCAGCCACAATGAAATGTTTCAATGTATTTAATAATAAATAATAAAAGAATAATAAAAGAACAAGACAATACTAAATATATATTCACAATTAATTCAAAATCACAGGAAATATTTAAAACAATATTGCAGGATAGTCTTAAGTAAATAAAGAAAAATATCTAAACTAAGCTTCACTCTTTTTCTGACTGTATCTACGGAAATTATACTGTTTCCTAGAAACTTACTTACAAAGCAAGGCAGACGTGTGGTGAATGGATCTTCTAGTTGTTTTCAGGTCCAAGACAGAATACAGAATGCTGTGTGCCTCTCTCTCAGAGACCTGTCAAATTAATATTTCAGATATTACTGCTGGGCTAACTTGCAGAATGACATAATTTCTTGTCATCTGACTTCTAGTCCCCAGACCCAAAACAACCATTGATGGCAGCTGGTAGCATTTAGCATCTACCTGTAAAAATACATAGGCAAGGGCTTTACCTCAGATCTTTGTCAGATGCTGGAAGTCATAAAACAATAAAACACTTCCAAGACAATACAGAAAGGTCCCTAGTATAGACATTCTGTCTCTAGCTGCTGTAACATAATTAATTTCAGCTATTTTTCTGAAGTTAACCTCCTGTATTCCAGTTTCCACTGTTAAAATATATATGTTGAAACAGTTACAATAGTGTATGTACATTTCTGTTCTCTTCCAGCAGGGCACATTGTGGATACATCTTTAAGCGCAGTACTTTACAAAATACCTAGTACTTTACAAAATATGTTTTTTAACACATGCCTGTATAGACCAGACCCCTCCCTCAAAGACTCAAGCTAGTATTTCAAGTAACCCTTGAGAGGAATAATCCTTTCTGGGAATAATGTATCCCATACTTTGTCTTCAGATCCCAGCTGCCTTAGCATTACTGACCTCATTACAGTGTTGTACCATCATATCATATGCCTGCAACCCTAGGCTCCACCATAGTAACTTGGGATTTTGCTAACTCTTCCTGCCTCCTACTGCAAATATTTAGCACCAGGGCCTCCCTATCATGGTAAGGTTTCATGATGTTAACATGGTACAATTTGTGCCCCTGCCTTCGGCCTAGCAGTTCTGCCATATAGTTAACATTACTGACCTTCCTTACCACTTTCAAGGGTCCCTCCCAAGCTGCCTGCAGCTCGTTGTGTCTGACAGGAATGAGAACCATAACCTGCTGCCCCACAGCATACTCTCTAGCTTGAGCATTTCTGTCATACCAGACATTTTTCTGCTGTTGGGCTTCTGTCAGCTTCTCCTGGGCCAAGCCCGTGAGTTCCCTGAACCTTGTCCTGAGGTTTAGTACATATGCCACAATGGACTCCTTGTGGGATTCACACTCACCCTCCCACTCATCACAAATCACATCTAGAGGTCCCCTCACCCAATGCCCATACAGCAATTCAAAGGGTGAAAAACCTGTGAATTCCTGGGGCACCTCTGTGTAAGCAAACAACAGATGGGGCAGATATTTGTGCCACTCCCTCTCAAAACTAATCTGCAAATGCCCATAGCATGGTCTTTAGTGTAGAGTTTAACCTCACCATTAGTCTGGGGATAGTAGGAGGTGGTCTTTAGGTGCTTCACCCCATAGTGCTTCCACAAACAAGCCAGCAAGTCTGACTTGAAATTGGCCCCTCTGTCAGTCAGTATTTCTTTTGGGAAAACTACCCTGCTGAAAATCTCTAACAAAGCATTTTCCACCTTTTCTGCCTCAATGGAGGATAGAGCCACTGTCTCCAGGTATCTAGTAGCATAATCTACTACCACTAGGATATACTTCTTCCCTGTGGAACTTGGGGTACTCAGAGGCCCCACAATATCTATAGCTACCCTCTGAAATGGCTCCTCAGTCACAGGCAAAGGCATCAAAGGAGCTTTGACCTTGTCTCCTGCCTTGCCTACCTTTTGGCACTGCTCACAGGCCCTGGAGTACCCTGTTACATCTCTGGAAATCCCAGGCCAATAAAAGTTCTTCATAATACGTCTCTTGGTAAGCTTGTTGCACATATGACCTGCAAAGGGGATATCATGGGCTATGGCTAGAAGTTCCAGATGGTAGGCTGTGGGCACTACCAAGTGCTGTATTACCTCACCCTCTAGCCCTCCCTCAGGGGTCCACTCTATGTACAGTAACTCTTTGTTCCACTATACAGATTCTCCCTTTCCTTGAGAATCAGGTGCTTGCATAGCTACCTCCCTTAAGCTTTGTAATGTAGGGTCTGAGAGCTGTCTTAACTCTTTCCTTGTAGCCTTCCTCAGCTCCCCTTCCACAGGAAGTATTGTATCCTTCAAAAGTAGTACCTCACTGTCAGCCTGGGTACTACCACTCACCTCTGCCCTTACAGTCACTATAGCCAAGGGAACATCAATACCCACCAGTAGCTGTGGTTCACCTTCAGTCTCAATGATACAGGGTAGCTCCCTATCTGAAGTAACCACCTCACCAGTCCTGGCTTCAAGTGTGCGGTCTGTCTGGGTTCCCCACAGGGAACCAGACCCACATGCCTGTCTCCAGGCCTAACTGCATGTAACTCTGTGCACACAAGATACTGCATTACCAAAATCATTCCCTATCAGGACATCTGCAGGGATATTCTCAAACACACCTATTTGCTTTCTTCCTTTTCCACCCTCCAAGTCAAGGTGATCCCTAGCCAAAGGTATTTGGAATGGGGTCCTTCCTAAAGGTCTGACTGGTGTGGACTTCCCAGACAGGTAGTTGTCCTCTTTAGCCATTGCAGGCTTCACAGTGGTTAGGTCAGAGGCTGTGTCTCTCTCAGCAGATGCCTGTTTCCCATTTACTAAGATAGAATATAACCTCTTGTGGTAGTTTGGTACCCTTGTTGTCTCTAGACAACTTACTGCTGGCATTCTGTTATTCCCACTTGCTGGCTCTCCCACCCTTTGTTCCCCACATTGCCTCTGTGGCCATCTATTTGCTACATGCTCCACTGGTTACATTTAAAACATTTAACCCTTGATCCTGGCTGTGTATCTGAACTAGTGGCTTTCCCTGTTAATGGCAGTCTCTGTTGGGGCAGTTTAGTCTGCCCACCATGAGTTCCCTTAGACCCATGTGCAGCACTAGGTATCCCTTTCCTGTGCAGTGATGCCCTGCTTATTAGGTATAGATCTCCTTTTTTCCCCAACTCATTTGCAATATTAACAGATTCTCTTGTCCTCAGGCAAAGTGCTAAGTGCTTGTTCCCTCACCAAAAGGTCTGCCCGCTCTTCAAAAGTGGTGACCTGACACCCACTCACCCACCTATGAAAATAAATGCATAACTCAACAATATATTCACACACTTTCATCTACCTTGCGTCTATGCTCATGAAACATTTTTCTATAAGCTTCAGGTGTTAACTTAAAGCACTCTAATAAACAATTGTTAACAGTATTAGAATTTAATCAATCAGTATCAGACAATTTAGAAATAGCAGTTACATCTTTACCATGGAGTAAGGGGGTCATGAACCATACCCAGAGCCCTTGGTCAACATTATAATGTTTATATACCCTTTCAAACATATGAATAAAACTATCAAAATTATCAACCTCTGTAAATTGTGGAGGAAATTTATGGACCTTTATTGCTTCTGGGTTTTGGTTACTCTTTTCCCTGTTACCTGCATGACTCTGGCGAAGAGTCAGCATTTCCTTTTCATGTTGCCTCTGCCTGTCATTTTCTTCAGCCTCCAGATGTCTCAGTCTCTCTGCTGATTCTGCTTTGACCTCCAAACACCACAGTGTCTCTGCTGATTCTATTTCCAAACATTTGGCCTCCAGTTCAAGTCTCTCTAACTCCAGATGGATTTTTAAGTCCTCTGAGGCAAAGATGAACTGTCCATTTCCTGAGAGTTGTACATCCCCAAAGCCATTCTGGTTGCCCTCCTGGTTGCTGGTATCTGATGCAGCTGTGACTAAGGCTGCAATAATTTCTGCTTTAGTCAGGTTTGCATGTCCCAGTCCTTTGGCTGGGTACAACTCAGCCAGCTGGCTCCTTGTCAGCTTGCCAAAATCCGTTGCTGACATCCTTGCCTGCTCTCCCTGACTAGCTAAGCTAACAAAAAATAAATAAGATGATTGTGATATGAAACTCTGAATGGTCACTGTGTGGCTGCTTGAGAGTACAAACACCTTCTTTAATGACCACTGTTTACAGGCTACAGGAGTTCAATATCTACACCACTGAATCCCAGTATGTAATGTGGTGATCCCACCACTGCCAACAATGGAGGATGTACACTGGGAGGATGACAAGGTAGGCACACAGTATTTCCAGATGCAGCTTTCTGCATCAAATGTAATTTCCCTTAAGAGCACACAGAGACCACAGTCAGTCTAGGGCTGGTTTCTCCCTCTTTCTCCAGATCCCCAGTAAGACTACCCACTGGCACAGCTGTAGAGTTGCGATCTCAGCTGTGTGGCCAAGCCAAGATCTTCAGCAGCCTATCTGTCCAACCAGTGCTTCATGTCTCTGCCCAAGTAGCTAACGCGCACAGTCTTTGAGGTTTGATTTATACACACACCTGGGAAAGGCTGGCACAGGTTTACTAGCTATGCCCCCTTTTGCTAAGACTATAAGGTAGTTATCAGTGCCACCAGCCAACTCCTCATCAGCTAATTTAAGGCCCTTAACAAAGGGTGTCCAATCTCACTGTGTAATGTTACTATTAATACAAATGGAAGTTTGACCAGGAGCAAGGCTATTAGGAGTGGCCTACACAGTGTCACCAAAGAAATATGCAAGTACTCTCAGAACTTAAATATCTCTAAATAAATCAGCTACAATGAAAGATTTAAATATATTTAATAATAAATAATAAAAGAATAAGACAATACTATATTCGCAGTGACATCAGTGTTTAAAAATCACAGGAAATATTTAAAACAACATTGCATGCCAGTCTCAAATAAATAAAGAAAAATATCTAAACTAAGCTTCACTATTTCCTGACTGTATCTAAGAGAATCATACTGTTCCCTAGAAACTTGCTTACAGGGCAAGGCAGATGTGTGGTGAATAGATCTTCTAGTTTTCAGGTGCTGTCTCTCTCAGAGACCTCTCAAATTAATATCTCAGATATTACTGTTGGGCTAGCTTGCAGAATGACATAATTTCTTGTCATCTGACTTCTAGCCCCCAGGCCCAAAACAACCATTGATGGCAGCTGGTAGCATTTAGTATCTATCTATAAAAATACATAGACAAGGGCTTTTCCTCAGATCTTTGAAAGATGCTGGAAGTCATAAAACAAAACACTTCCAAGACAATGCAGAAAGTTCTCTAGTAAAGACATTCTGTCTCTAGCTGCCATAAAGTAATTTAATTTCAGCTATTTTTCTGAAGTTTTTTTTCTCAAAAATTTTTTTATTAATTATATGAATAGCAAGACAATTAAAAGATTATACATAACAAGAAGGCATAAATGAACATATAACAATTCATCTAGTGATAACAACCTTCATGAGATTTTGATAAGTTATTTAGAAATAAAACATACACCATATGTACACTATATACAAGTTAGGCAACCTGAGAGAAAAAAAAATATTTAACATTAACTATTTAATATGTTTAGAACCTTTTCTAACACAACCTTTCTAATAGCTTTTTTTTGGACTTCCACCTAAGTATCTTTGAGCATCAATAAATTTAAAAGCCATTTTCTGGAAAGTAACCCATTTTAATTTAGAACGATCAATCCAATTTTGTATTATATAAAGTTTTAGTAATGAGCAAATAAAAATGATAACATGAATATCAACTTTTGAAAGATGAATCAATGGAATATGTAGAATAGCAAATTCCCATGTCAACGTGGATTTTGATATCCCATTTTCTGCAGTCTGACTTTCAAAGATGTCCACAATCTGTGAGAAAAATGACAATACCATAGAATATGAAGGAGGTCTGCTTGGGGATGAGAACAGCATGAACACGAAGGGGACTTATTTGGGTTAAATTTGTTTAATTTGATTGGGGTAAAGTAGGCATCATTATTAATCATTAATTGTGTGTATGCTAATTTTTAAAAGGGATAAATTCCTTAGTGTGTCTAATAGCCAGGACTTTCTGAGATTCTGACAATTGGGAATTATAATTCAACCAAACATTAGATAAAAGACAGTTGTGGTCCATCATTAAAGAATTAATTAATTTATATGAGTTTGAGAGCATTTTATCAGATGATGAAAGTATTTTGATAATCGTGTTAAGGTTTTTCAATTGTGAGTCTATGGGGACCAGAGATACAAATTTGTTTTTAATTATTGCTCTTAGTTGTGTAAGAATTGGTGAGTAATTCCAGTTTACTTTCAATAACTTACGCCAGTCAGATAAAGGCAAGTCAAGATATTTCAAAACATCTCCTACTTTTAGATTTTTAATTAAAGGATAGTTTGTTAAGTTCAAAAGTTTATTGTCCAATAATATATTTGGGTTTAGATGAATTGGCTGAACATGGTGCGAGATCTTTTCTAGTTTACACATTTTGAGTAAGGTTTGGAAATCTCTAATCTTTTGTTTAAATACTGTAGATATATTTTAATAAATAAACTATCCAGAGAGATAAAGGGAATAGCTTCAGGATTTAAATTATTAGAAATGACATAATTATACCATAATTTTATCCATAAAGAGTGATTTGGATAAGAAGTGTTATTGAATTTAGAGATAGTAAGAAGTTTATTGGATGAGACAATCAAATAATAGAGATAAAGATTAGGTAAACCCAAACCTCCCTTGTCCTTTGAAAATGCCAATCTAGAATAGGAAATTCTAACAGATTTAGGGAACCATATGAATTTTGCCAAAGCTTTATTTACAGACTCAAAAAAAAATTTTGAAATTATCTGATCAGATGATGAGAATTGGTAAAGAAATTTAGGCAGAATATTCATTTTAATAATGGCCACCCTTGAAAGAAATGAAAGGTTTAGATGCTTCCATCTGTCCATATCAGACAATATAGAGTTCCATAATTTATTAATATTATTTTGAAAGGAAGATTTATTATTGTGTTCTAAATTGATTCCTAAATATTTTATATTATAAGTAAACTGAAAATGATCGTCTGGAAACAAAAAAGATTTGTGTGCTAAATGATTTAAGGGAAAAATATGAGTTTTGTAGAATTTAAAAATAGTTGGAAACCAAAGAAAAATAAGCAATAGAATTCATTATTTTTCTGTAATCAGATAATGGAGTTTGAAGGTAGATTACTAAATCACCGGCAAAAGCAGAGAAATGAATATTAGTATTAAGAATTCTAGGGATGTTATGAAAAGTATTTTGAGTAATAAACAATAGCAAAGGTTCTAAATAAATGTTGAAAAGAAAAGGGGACAATGGACAACCCTGTCTTGTTCCTTTAGTGATCTTTATCGGAGCAGAAAATTGACCATTAATGTATAGTCTAGTAAACATATTCTTGTATAAAACTTTTAAAAATTTATAAAGAATAAGGGAATATTAAAACATAACATAGTTTGAAATAGAAAGTTCCAACATACTCTGTCAAAGGCATTTGATGCATCTATAATCAAAGCATATATAGGGTTTGGATTTTTCTTAATGAGATGAAGTATAGTCTCTAAAGATAGAGTATTATCCCAAGCATGTCTCTGAGACATAAAACCTGATTGATCTGACGAGATAATTGAGGGTAAGATCCGTTTCAATCTGTTAGCCAGAATAGATGACAGAATCTTAATATCCATGTTAATTAAAGAAATGGGTCTATAATTTACTGGGTCAGATTTATCTTTATTATTTTTTAGAATTAGAATGGTTTTGGATGTGTTCCAATGAATATCTGAGATATCATTAACTCTTATATGATTGTAAACTTTAAATAGAAAGGGAAAACTACCAATTTGAAAGTTTTGAAAAATTCTGGAGTAAAACCATCAGGTCCCGGAGATTTACCCAATTTAAGATTATCTATTGAATCCGAGATTTCTTGTACCGATATAGGGGTAGAAAGTAGTTTTTGCTGATTATCATTAAGTTTAGGGAACTGCAAAGAGTCTAAAAGAGTTTTGAGTGATTATCTTTAACAGAATTAGAAGAACCTGAATATAACTCAGTGTAAAGAGAGGTGAAAAGTTGAATAATCTCTTCATCAGTATTATATAATCTGTTATTATAAGATAAAGATGTAATATTTGGATTTCTGAAGTTAACTTTAATAATTCTCGCTAACAATTTAGATGGAACCTGGGCCCACTCTGAATATGAAGCAAGTAGCTTTTGTTCAGCTAAGGAGAGGTTATTTTGGTGAAGCAGAATTAAATCTTTCTGACAATCAAAAATTTGTTTTTCTAAAGTAGCATCATAGTTCAGACTAAGATGATTTTCCAATGAAGAAATTCTTGATTTTAAGAATTCCTCTTTCTTAAAGTATTGTTTTTTGAAAAAGCAGCTTTACTAATAAATAAACCTCTTAATCTTGCTTTACATGCAGCCCATTGTATGTCATAAGGAATGTCTGATGATTCAAGACTATTCACCACTTCATTTAGGATTTCTGAAGCTTGTTTGCAAATATCTTCATTTGACAATAAGTTATTATTTAAGGTCCACTTATTAAACATAGTTTTATTTTTGATATTGGGTTTTATGTTCAATTTTAGTGAAATTCTTGAGTGATCCGAAAAGAATCTGGGTTCTGTAGTAAAGTCCACAATATATTTTGAAATATAATCTGAAATTAGAAAGAAGTCTAATCTGGACCACGAATGATAGCACTTAGAATAATAAGTATATATATCATTCTTGTTTATATTTTTAACAGTGCGGAGGGGATCTATTAAATTATATTCTGTCATCAAATCATTTATAGCCAGAGTAGATTGAAGATTATAGGTGACAGTGGAGTGGAAACGATCAATTACAGGGTTTATAACTGCATTCCAGTCACCACCCACTATAATATGATGATCCTTATAGGATGCAAGAATATTGTAAATTTTTAAAATGAACAAATGTTGTGAATTACATGGGCCATATAGATTTAAAATTAATAAGGGTTTGTCCAAACCAGCAATAGAAGCGGTAAATAAGTACCACCTCCCCTCATCATCAAATTTCTCATCAGTAATATTCCCAATGAATTTTTGTTTAATGATTATAGCTACACCTCTGGAGTTAGATGAGTCACCTGAAGCTATAATCTTTTTGATCCATTTTTTTAACTCTTTATTCCAATCAATACGTGAAATATGGGTCTCTTGAATAAAACAAATGTTAGCCTGTGATTTAAAGATCATATGAAATAATAGTGACTTTTTCGCTTTATCTTGAATGCCTGTAACATTCCAAGAATCTAAAATTATGTCAACAGGCATATTCTACAAGTATAATCATTATTGATGCTATAAAAGTGAACTCAAGGTGCAAATCCAACACAACATTAAAAAGAAAAAAACAGTCTTTAAGTATTCAAGCAAGTCATCAAATAACATTTGTTGAAAAAAAAAGAAAAAAGGTTTTTTAAGAACCATGAAATGTATAATAATAACCTTTATCCTAACCCTAGTGCCTACCCACCAATCCCCCTGTGATAAAGGAAGAGCAGAAGAACATAAAAAAACATTGTAATTATAGATAATAATAACCTCAAGTTAGAATACAAATTACTCAAAGGAAGCCTAACATAACATAAAGTCCGAGTAATACTACTAAAAATATATACAAAATTAACTAATTTCAAGACGTCCAACATGCTTAATCCCTACTTCTAATACTAATCTAAAGCTCCTATCCTTAAATTGAAATTTATAGTGATTAAATGTATTTCCTCAAGTATTTCAAGAGAAAGAGAGACAAGTAAATAATAAATAAATCACACTCTGCTTAACTAGAACACTCTATCATAAGAAGTAATACAATTAAAACTGAAAGATATGTAAGATAACATATATAAGTATAACAAAACCAACTGGTAACATTATAATATAAGTAAATAAGCATAGCATTACTGAACTAAAGATAATAGTCATGCACTATCTACTGAACCTTCTTTAGTACTTTAGTGATAATTTCATTAATCAACATGACCATTAGTATGATAAAAGCACTAATACCTGTAGAATGAGTATTTAGTTATAGTTCAAATAAAGCAAAAAACAACTACCAAGCAACCATATCTCAAAATGAAAAACAATTCAGTCTGGAGATGCATCTATTAACTAGATAATAATAGTACAGGAACTATTCAAAATGAAATATTATAAGCTGTAAGGTTTTAACACTAGTTAATATACATGAATAAAGTATAATTATATTATTAAATAGTAACTTAAACAGCATCATATATATTGGACCGAATGTACAACAATGTGCATACATATAATTTTAAATCTTCTTTTTGAATATTTTACTAATGACTCTGTTAGGTTATGTAGCCATACTATTCTTCTAAGCTATAGATGTAACATAGCAAAACAGCATGAAAAGACAAGGCTTTTAAAGTAAACATTTTGAACATCTAATTAAAACAGAAACAAGCAAGCTAAATGCAGTAAATCTAAGGGCTTAAATATATACATGTAGATTCAGCTAATCATATTAAAGATAATTATTTCAAACCTTTCAAATAAGTAAAGGCTTTCTTAAACATAAACTACTAATCATAAATATCACATCCAGCCTCTGAGAAGAAAGAGAGCAGAGAATAGAAAGAACATGAAACTTTCATATGAACAGGTATACTTTGTAACATTTGTCAAATTAAACACTTCAGTATAATATAAAATATTGTATGAAAAAATATTCTGAATAGGAAAATATGTTCATTTCTTTACACATCCTTTAGAATTTTAATATATAAAACTAACCTGTTCATTTGTTTCCAGAAACATTTTCACTCTGCTTTATGAAAGTAGCAGCTTGCTTTGAAGTCATGCAGACACACTAAAAGTCACTGAATATATTATGTGACATGAATCTGTTTAAATTTAAAAAGCAACCTTCATTTATGAAGAGAAAACACTTTAAATAATAGCCAGATCTATTAAAAGTTAGTGCTATTGAATACTTGTTGAAAACAAGCAGACTTGTGTATTTGAAACTGTCCTTCTTTCCTCACAAATGATGACATCACCATCCATCTCAGAGAGACTGTAGTGTGCATGTTCATGCAGAGCATCAGCTGGAACTCTGAGGGGAAGATTTTCTTGCTAGAATGTTGAGATGGAATGTTTTTCCCTCCAAAAATCATTTAGCTTACACAGAAGGCTGTAACTCAAAAGCTTGTAGTAAAATTAACATATTATCTATTTACACAGCAAGCATATGTGAGAGAAAGAGAAAAAAAGTAAATACAGCAATTTAAATGCTTCTATTAATCCACACAAATCTAACAAGCATATATCCTGTCACTGCACACTGTCACACCAAATCCATCATGTGTAAATTACATGACAAGTTCTTAAGGTAATATAATTATGTCACACCAGAATTACAAATCATGTAACACAAATATTGTCAGATTAAAGAAAAGAAAAGATCAAACCTTATTGTAGTTCTTTAACAGTAGAATATTAAGATACAGTGTCAGGAAGCTTTTTAAATGTTTTAAGAAAAATGTCTTTTGCATCTTTAGGATCTGAACATACAAATCTTTTGTCATTAGCTGTGAAAGACAAGGTATTAGGATATGCCATTCAAAATCTCTTTTTATCAAGTCAGCACAATAGGGGGCTAGTTTTTGTCTATTTAATTTGATCTGTGCAGGAAGATCTTGGGAAAATGATAGTTTGTGAGACTTCCATATGAATTGTTTCTTTGTTTTAGCAGTTTCTAGGATCTGGAAAGTGTCTTGAAAGTTTAGTAACTTAGTATAAATTAACCTTGATGTGGAAGAATCTTGCTTTGTACGCAGTGCTCTGTGTGCTCTCTCTACAATTATAGATTTTGAAGAAGCTTCACAATTTAACAGTGTTTCAAAGATATTTTTAGTCACAGATAACAAGTTTTTATTGTCATAAGATTCAGGTAAACCACGAATAATGATGTTATTTCTTCGACTCCTGGCTTCCAGATCCAATATTTTAGCTTGTAAATCTGAAACAGTTTTATCTCTAGATTTAAAGTCACTTTCCAATAAGTCTGTTTTAACCTCCAAAGCTAAGATTTTATTTTCAATAGTAACAATACTATCGTTTATTTGCTTTAAAGATTTACTAAAGTCTGCAAACTGTTCTGAAAAGTTTTGTATAGCACTTTGGATTGGTTTTAATGCTATTTTTAGTTCTTCTAAAAGGAAATTTGAGCCATTTAAATCTTTATTACTTACATTAAAAGTTTCTGTAGGTTGTCTAGATGATTTCAGTCTTTTTGAACCTGAATCTTTTCAGGAGAGAGCATTGAAGTATATTTGGCCTTTGTAGGCTGAGTCTCCATGGAGTCAGATTTTGTAGCCATGCCCAGAAATGGAATGCAGTCAACAGGATACCAGGAACCAGGAACAGACTGGAGCAGTAGGAGTCCCAGCAGCAGAGAGACCAAGAATGTTCTGAGGTAAAATAAATCCCAGGATAATAAGTCCAGAAGAAAAAATAATCCAAATGCGTAGAAAAAGATTTATAAAATCTTTTAGTATAAAAATTTGAGGAAAAAGGTTGATGTAAAGTTGTAAAAAAAAGCAAAAGTTAAATAGCTGTGAGGAGCTCAGAGAGTAAGGACTAGACTAGTCGGCAGCCATCTTGGAATCCTAGCTATTTTTCTGAAGTTAACTTCCTGTATTCCAGTTTTGTCTGTTAAAATATGTACATTTAAACATTTACAATAACGTATGTACATTTCTGTTCTCTTCCAGCAGGGCACACTGTGGATACATCTTTAAGCTCAGTACTTTACAAAATACCCAGTACTTTACAAAATACCTTTTTAACACGTCTGTACAGACCAGTTTGATATACATGTGACATACAGTTCTAATACAGTTTTAACACAAGCATCTTACATAAATCGCATTGATATTCACAAATGACATATAATTATTTGCAAACTTCCAGATAGCTGTGCTGGCAGTATCTTTCTTTGTCACACTTCTGTATAAATCATGCTGATATTCACAAATGACACAAAGTTCCAGATAGCTGAGCTGGCAGTATCTCCCTTTGTCACACCTTCTTTGTTTCCTTTAGCATTCATAGTTTTGATAACACCCTGAAGTAATCTGAAAAACTGCATTTTAATGCTCAAATAAAATTGCTCGCATAATAGCTTCTTTTTGACTGACTCAAATTCAGTTACTGCATTTCAAACTTTTATGCTTCACAATACCTTGTCGTCTATTTTCTTACTTGTCACGTATATAATACATTATTATGTGTCCCAGATTCATGCATTGCCATTACTGGGCATTAGAAATTGTATAAATGGCATGTAGTAATCATTACAGTTACCATAAAAAATATATACAAGATCTCTTAACAATGTCTGTATTATACCATTGTGTATACATATATCAGTTCCCTTACCTACAGAATCATTTCTAATCTTACTTACGTGTAGTCATAGGTTCATAATGTCATTATTCCTTTATTTCCTCC
This sequence comes from Protopterus annectens, assembly GCF_019279795.1. Taxonomy (NCBI): domain Eukaryota; kingdom Metazoa; phylum Chordata; order Ceratodontiformes; family Protopteridae; genus Protopterus; species Protopterus annectens. The sequence goes on from NC_056744.1 coordinate 835,053,327, forward strand.
ATCTTCCTCTTCATATCATTTTACAACAAATTTTCTCCTTCTAGAGGATTTAAAAATAATTGTAACACATTACTGAACTCATCTAGAAGAATCTGAATGTAAACTGGCCCCACTAAATTGATCCATGTTTTAATAAAATGTTTTATTAAACAACAAACGTATGACTCTTAAAGTCAAATTCGCTCAGTAAGTTAAACAATATAATGTAAAAACAAAATTATAATATTATTATTTCAAACAATAAGGAAAAAAAATCATCCAAATTTCCAATACCCTCTCCTTCTTTCTTGTCATTTCTTAACATGTTGGTAAGAAATCAGGCACTGCATTGTCTCCATTTCAAGATGTTTATACGTGGAATTACAAATCTCCCTCTAGAGGCATGTAGTGGACCATCCATGCATGTTGCTGCCACCCGGACCCAGCTGTGCACATGACATTAAGTACAACTGAGTGAGATGGTTAGCAGGTGTGCCCATTGTGCAGACTGAGCAAGTCAGAAACAATGAGTTGTGGCCTAATTAGCATATTCATTGCACCCAGCCAGATGAATCTGCATGAGATAAACATGGCAACAAGCAGATAGCCTCATCACTCTACAGACAAAAAATGTACAGCACCGAGTTCAGAACCTGCAAAAAATTACTTTTAGAATATTCCTTCAGGAAAAATACCTCTGTTGCATAAGATAATTGTTACTTTTTACAAGTCCATTCATTTGTACTATGATTGCTTTCAGCTGTTATTCAACCTACTGACGTACGGAGATGTATGGTGGTCAGTATTTATAAGCATTTTGGGAAAGGTGTGTTGACAGGAGAATTGCAAGGATACAGAAATTGCTGAGCTTCAGGATTGTTAAGCTTAATAGGAGATATACTCACTGAGCACATACTCAGAGCATAGTTCTGAGTATTCATGAAGTTTATATGATAATACTTTTAATAAATACATTTCACTGGTGTATACATTATACATGAGAGGAACAGTCATGTCTCCTTGGTTAGTTGCAATGGTATGTGATTGCTTTGTGGGGGACATGTGCTCATAAAACCTATGTGCCTGACACTACTTCGAGAGTGTGGATACAGATATATAACCATCAGGCACACAAACAATATACCATATGGCCAAAGGGGATACTAGTGGTGTTAGGATTTGTCAAGGACATGCAAGAACAAGGCTCTAGGTGATTTGGTTAAATTGACAGATGATGTGATAACCCAGTCCAATGTAAACATGGGAAAGAGGGTTTATGATGATGGTGGTGATGATACAAGAACAAGGCTGGAAATTTCACTGTTTACCGTACCAACAGAGCAATGCCTAAAATGCAGGGCAAGCAGAACCACACTACTGAACCTGAAGGGAAATCCACACATAATCCCAAGTGTTCAGATGCAAAAAATGAGGTGCTACCCCAAGCTCTCCATCTCCATGGATGACAGCTGTTTGCCCTGTTTGCAGTTGACCAGGCCTACCAGTAGGCTGCCCATTAAAATGTCAGCATTAAAAATGCCAAGTGCTGTCACACAGAGAAAAAAGACTGAAACTGCAAAAGAGTCTTGAACATTGATCTCTTTTTGACATCTTTTTTGTAGGAGTGCAAGCCTCCACTTCACCCCCCCCTCATGTGGGGGGAGCCCTCACACCCATAAACTTATATATGTCAACTCCAAGATTTACATACTTCAGAGAAAAGTGAATATTCTAGGAAATGGCATTCTCAGACTTAGTATATGCAAGTCATTTTTTTCGATCATTCAGTCTCTGTGTTTCGAGACTCATTCTAACAGGTCCTGACATTTTAAATGGTTACTTGACTGGTACCATACCTGGAAAGATATTGTGACAGATGTCAATGCTTTTGGTGGCTATAACCATGGTTATGATAATGGTGTGCTGTAAGGCCACTGATATTATAGACGGTGCTCAACAAAGATCACAAATCCTGGCACAGGAATGTACAGCAACAGCTGTAGGGGAGGCTTTGAGTGTAACACCTCTCATGGAGATGGAGGAGTTCCTAGCCTCTCACAGCAGGAGTGGCACCTCTACAGACTCTGACAGTGCAGTGCTGTATGTTGGGGAAGAGCTGGAAAGATCCCAGAGATAATTCACTGGAGATGCACCAGGTATGTAAGCCTATTTCTGTGTATCAATACCTACAGGTCCTTTAAACCCCGATGTCACTATCGAACTTATTAAATACATCTGACACACTGTATACAGAAACATCAAGGGTTCAACATCCATAGCTATCTGCACAAGGTATGCACATTAAGTATTACTTTTTATCATGTTTATATTTGTAAAAGTTGCATGTGTACATTGTGTGCTGGGTCATACTTACATTGGATATTTTGTGCTTTGGTGTATTCACAGGTGATTCTTTATCTGCTATCAGTGCTGTTGAAGTGACCCTGCCTGATGTTAGAGGATATGCAGCCTCTGATAATGATGGTTGAGGGGTGGAGATACTGGTAAAGTTAAGGAGTGTAGTGTGTGCTTGGCACAGGGATTGTGAACACCTCATCCCCAGCACAGAAGATACCCCAGCTAAGAATTGAACCAAAGAACCTCTTGCTTTGAGGTGATAATGCTAACCACTGCATCACTGCGCTGCCCTAATAATGTTGCTGATTATCATGTCATTAACCAGCCATTAGCATATAACATAGCCAAATGTGCTTGGTTTGGACATGTTGTGGAGCTTGCTTTTCTGAATCTCCCATACTCTGCTCATGACCACTTGTAAACTTTGATTTCTAATGAAAAGTAAATGGATATGAGGCAAGATCTTTTCAGGAAGCAAAAAAAAAAACAAAATGCCAACACTTGTAGTGTAACACTCATTTTATTGAGTGATGTACTTATTTCAACTTTCAGTTTTCATTTGGTTAAGATAAACTTTATTGTTGTGACAATTTATTTTCACCATTGTAGCCATTGGTAGTCCTTCACAGCCCTTTGAGTGGAGTGTTTTGTCATCTCCATTGCACCGGCTATTAGCAGTGAAATCTATAAATACTGTATTTCTGACTGACACCACACGATGTGTGGATTCTTTCAGGGCTACCACAGACCTGCTAACAAATGATGTAACACAGGCACACAGGAGTAAGTACTCTCTTATTGCTCCCCAGCTGTATTATCTAACACATTTTCCAATGAATATAAACTGATGTGTGTTAAATTATACCTCACTCTTGCCATGTCCATCTTTTCTCCCTTTCTATAATTTTTATATATTAAGCATGTTGATAGCTTTGCACCATTAACAAACAGGCATACTTTTCCACCCAAACCTTATGAAATGTCTCTTATACAGACACCAAATTTGATTCTGGATCCTTGTGGCAGCCCACTAGTACGTTTAATGTGGAGTCCACTTACTACTACACTTGGAGTCCTTCTTCATAGCCAGTAATTTACTTATAATCCCATGATGGAGCTACCACCTGTGACATTCCACATATCTTTCCAGTTTATTTACTAAACATTTTTGAACCATTGTGCCAGTGGCCTTGCAAAACTCTTGCTAAGCCATCTGTGTAGTTCTTTTCTTGTCCATTTCTATGGATATTCAAGTAAAGAATTCCAGTGGATCTGTCCTTAGTTGCCTTTTAAAGTAATTAAATAGTTCTGTGGTAGCAGAATCCCAGAGATGGTGTGATAATTCTGCTATATTTGTCTGACAAGAGCATTTCACTAGGCTGTTTGCCTCAATGACTACTAAACATTTGAACAATTCTTTCCTCCAGTAAAGAGGCTATTAATTTTCCTACAATTCAGTTCAAATGGAGAAGTGGACAGTTGTTAGCCTTTGTACCGCTCCCACTCTTATCAAGGAATACCTACCACACCTGCCTTTTTTCTGGAACTTTATCCTACTCCCAGGATTAGTTAAAATATTATTTGCTGATATTATTAGTAATCCTCTAAATTCTTTCAGAATTTAAGGTAAAACCCATAGGTTTTCACTACCTTACCCATGTTCATTTGTAATTCTGTAATGGCACTTTATTTTGTTAAAGGATTAAATCAGATCTTTTGTCTCAGCCATGTCTACTAAATATATCAGAAAAGTCTATTATCTTTTTCTTTATGAATACTAAACAGAATAGCACATTTTTAGCCCTGCTTTTCATCATCCCTTTCTGCCTAGCCCCATCAGTTTTATTATATTTTTACTAGTCTTCATTTTGTTTTTGTATGTTCCTTCATCCAGTGCTGTCAAGTTGCATCTAAGTACTATAGCGATCCTATGAAACACCACCACGGTCCACAAAGTTTAGTGGGCATATAGGGACTGGAAGTACATTAGTAGGTCTCTCTTCAATATCACACACACACACACACACACACACACACACACACACACACACACACACACACACAATTTAAAGCTGCCAGTCCACCTACTGCATATATCTTGGATGTCTGAGTACCCAGAAAAAAAACATACAAATATAGGGAGGACATGCAGACTCTGCATATATGCCATCTCTGCTGGGAACCAAACCAGGGAATTTCTTGCTATGAGATGGCAATGCTACTCACAGTACTATCATATTACCCATTTGCTGCGTTACTAATACAATGCTTTGCGTGTTTCATCTTCCATCCTGATTTCAGTAATTACATTTGCTTATAACTAGGCCTTTGATTTTTTTCTGTCTTTTTTTTGTTTGTTTCCTGTTATTTTAATTAGAATTTCCACATAACACGTCTTCATTATGTTTTCATTCTATTTTCTAATTGCATTTTTTCTCATCTGAACCCATATCATTTGAAAACCACATTGTCTTTTGTTTTCTTCTTTTTGATTTCCATAGTTGTTTTACACAAACTCTTTTGCGTCACTGTTGGCAGTTTTTATTTTTTCTCCTGAGCTACTAGACTGCTTTCAATACTCTTCATTATTACTTTCTTGAGGCATTGCACAGTTATGTCAGTTTCTTGCCTCATGAAATATAGAATTCATACTTTAATTTGACTTGCATTGGAGTTGAGATAATTTTTAATGCCGTTGATTGGCGATTACCTATTCTCAAATGGCTACCTACTTCCAGATCTGTGATTCTCCTTTTCCTATTTGAGAACATCAGGTATAAAACTGTGTGTTGCTTGATTAGGATCTAATACTAGCTGCCTGATTCTGATCCCTTATGGCTTCATGAATAATCTTACTGTTAAATATGGCATGGAGATATGGTTAACATCTTGTATACTGAAGATACTTGTCAGTTGTCTCAAACCGTTCTCGCTCATTTGAAGTATACTTAAGACATGGTGATATGGTTAACATCTAGTATACTGAAGACACTTGTCAGTTGTATCAGACCGTTCTCGCTCATTTGAAGTATACTTAAGGCAGGGTGATATGGTTAACATCTGGTATACTGAAGACACTTGTCAGTTGTATCCGACCGTTCTCTCTCATTTGAAGTATACTTAAGGCATGGAGATATGGTTAACATCTGGTATACTGAAGACACTTGTCAGTTGTATCAGACTGTTCTCCCTCATTTGAAGTATACTTAAGGCATGGAGATATGGTTAACATCTGGTATACTGAAGACACTTGTCAGCTGTATCTGACCGTTCTCTCTCATTTGAAGTATACTTAAGGCATGAAGATATGGTTAACATCTTGTATACTGAAGACACCTGTCAGTTGTATCCGACCGTTCTCTCTCATTTGAAGCATACTTAAGGCATGAAGATATGGTTAACATCTGGTATAGTGAAGACACTTGTCAGTTGTATCAGACCGTTCTCTCTCATTTGAAGTATACTTAAGGCATGGAGATATGGTTAACATCTGGTATACTGAAGACACCTGTCAGTTGTATCAAACCGTTCTCGCTCATTTGAAGTATACTTAAGGCATGGAGATATGGTTAACATCTTGTATACTGAAGACACCTGTCAGTTGTATCAAACCGTTCTCGCTCATTTGAAGTATACTTAAGGCATGGAGATATGGTTAACATCTTGTATACTGAAGACACCTGTCAGTTGTATCAAACCGTTCTCTCTCATTTGAAGTATACTTAAGGCATGGAGATATGGTTAACATCTGGTATACTGAAGACACTTGTCAGTTGTATCCGACCGTTCTCTCTCATTTGAAGTATACTTAAGGCATGGAGATATGGTTAACATCTTGTATACTGAAGACACCTGTCAGTTGTATCAAACCGTTCTCTCTCATTTGAAGTATACTTAAGGCATGGAGATATGGTTAACATCTGGTATACTGAAGACACTTGTCAGTTGTATCCGACCGTTCTCTCTCATTTGAAGTATACTTAAGGCATGAAGATATGGTTAACATCTGGTATAGTGAAGACACTTGTCAGTTGTATCAGACCGTTCTCCCTCATTCGAAGTATACTTAAGGCATGGAGATATGGTTAACATCTGGTATACTGAAGACACTTGTCAGTTGTATCAGACCGTTCTCCCTCATTCGAAGTATACTTAAGGCATGGAGATATGGTTAACATCTGGTATACTGAAGACACTTGTCAGTTGTATCAGACCGTTCTCTCTCATTTGAAGTATGCTTAAGGCATGGAGATATGGTTAACATCTGGTATACTGAAGACACTTGTCAGTTGTATCAGACCGTTCTCGCTCATTTGAAGTATACTTAAGGCATGGAGATATGGTTAACATCTGGTATACTGAAGACACTTGTCAGTTGTATCAGACCGTTCTCTCATTTGAAGTATACTTAAGGCATGGAGATATGGTTAACATCTTGTATACTGAAGACACTTGTCAGTTGTATCAGACCGTTCTCTCTCATTTGAAGTATGCTTAAGGCATGGAGATATGGTTAACATCTGGTATACTGAAGACACTTGTCAGTTGTATCAGACCGTTCTCTCTCATTTGAAGTATACTTACTGATATTACCGTGTCTTTTCCTCCTCCTAAGGTTCTGTGTTCAAACTGTGCACAGACCACACTGGCATTTTCAGTCTGGCACACAATGACTCTTGAATTTTCATTTACTCACTTCTGTTACCTTGATCCTTTCTTTTATGTAAAGGGCTGCACCTTCCCATACTGCTTTTTAGTTTTATCCTCCATTTCCCTCCTATATATCTTGCCTCCCATTATCCTAAAATGTTTAAGCCTTGTATATCAACAGTGAATTCAGGTCATTTTAAATGCTTATCCCCTTGCACTATGAAGACTTCTATGAAAATTATTTTATATTGCCTTAGCAGGGAATCATAAACCTGACATGCCATTTGTTTAACTGTTGTCATATATCTTACACACTGTTGCTCATAATGGCTGCATTCTCATATATAAAACACTTGTTGAAATACTTTTTTCTCTGTTGAAGACTAAGTAAATGCAGAGTACAGGAAGAATAAGATTTTTGCAAGATTTATATTTGCCATTATCTGGTTGGAGGTAGTTGTATGTCAAGTATCTTATTCAACCTTTCCAAACGTCTGCGCATCTGCACTGATATAACTGAGTAGAAATAGCTGAATGAAGTTGATTGTGAATCTACCAGCAGCGTGCATGCATGCATTTATTTCCCTAGATTAATAGTTTGCTAAAACAGCTTCCTCATTTTTGATTGCTGGTCCCAAAGGTACAGCTTTAGATCTGCTATTTATAATCTCAATTGCTAAGTATAAATATATTTCAAAAATATTACTTTCTCTTTTATTATTAATTCATAGGTTCATAGTAGGTTACTAGGCTAGCAGACAGAGAGCATTTACAAGCCTTGCCATGTTAATCCCAAGTATCCCTGTTTGTTCTTTTTGGGTAGTTAACAGAATGAATTTATGAAGAAAGCGGGTCTGTGATCAACACTGGCTACTCTTGTCTAAGAAGGACATGGGTGCCAACCCAGGGAAGAATTTGCGGTCTACCATCCAATTATCTAAGTTGTGTTTGAATAACATCAGTGAGGAGCTCTGTTTTACGTGAATAAAGGGTCTACTCCAGAGAAACGACAGTCTCTGGGACACATATCTGTCTCTGCAGCATTATCTGTTAATGTCACTAGCTAGGTTGAGATCCCTAGAGTGAGTGACTCTTGAGCCATTTGACTTGCGGATAGGCAGCATTTCCATTAGGGCAGGGTTGCAGATTGCCCTATAGGCCAGGCACAAGTCACCTCTCAGCAGCCTATAAGATACAGAGTAAAGTGACAGGGCTTTCAGCCTGTCCATGTAGTCGTAGTTTGGAGTCCCTGTATTTTCTTAGTGAGAAACCTCTGAGGTCTCTCCATCTGCTGCAGGTGTCTGGTGAGTACATGCAAAAAGGTGCAACATATTCTATTAGTAGTCTGCTGAGGGCCAAGTACAGTGGAGTTATAACATCCCTTGACCTGGATGTTATGCTTTTGCTTATGAGGTGCGCTACATAGAAGGCTTTCCTTACCACTGTGGAAACTTGGTGGTCAAAGTTCAGATCGCTATCAATCTATTTTCCCAAGTCTCACACCACTGGGTTGGAGCTCGGGGCAGGGGTGCTGCCAGTATTGTAATTTGTGGGGAATTCAATTTTGCCAAAAGGAATAATAATGCATTTTTTTTGCATTTAGTTTTAGACCATGACTTTGGCACCAGTCATTTGTTTGTGTTAGCCCTTCTTGTAATATGTTGACATCACTGGGGGACCAGTGATTGCTCCCAGCCTGCAATTATCTGCAAACCCAGTGAGCCAAAGACTGTCTACTTTGGCCTGGACTTCTGAGAAATAGATGCCAAACCGTAAGAGGACCAGCACAGATCCCTGTAGTACTCCACTAGTAATGGGTCTACTGGTGGAGGTGCAGTCACCAGTTTTGACATAATGTGTTCTGTCAGTGAGCCAATTGACTACCCATCTAGTAACATAAGGGTTAATCGCTATCTGAGAGAGTTTCTCAATAATGCCAGAGTGGGGAATTGTGTTGAAAGCCTTTCAAGGTTGAGATAGGCTGTGTGCACTGCCTTACCTTCATCCATGATTTTGGTGATATTCTAAAAGATGTCTACCAGGTTTAATAAGCATGATCTACCCTTAACAAAGCCAAACTGCGTTAGGTCCAACATTTGGAGGTCGCCTATGTCTTTGTTGATAAGGTCCATGATAATTCTTTCCATGGCCTTGCAGAGTAGGCTGGTTAAACTTATGGGTCTGTAGTTCACAGGGTCAGTTCTTGCCCCTCCTTTGTGCAGGGGGATTACTGTTGCTGTTCAACATTCTGCAGGAATATAGCCAGTTCTCAAGCTAGATTAAAGAGAACACCAAGTGGGACCACTAGGTCTTGTTTTAGATTGTTTAGTAAACACTGTGGGATATTATCTGGTCACAATGAGGCTGTGTTTTTGGCCTTGTTGAGTGCAGAGATGACCTGTTCTCTAGAGATATTAGGCAGAGGGCTGGTGTCAGGTAAGCTTTGGGATATGGTAGGTGGGGATAGCAGGGTGAAGTTTGCTCCGAATCTGCCAGCTAGCAGGTGGCAATATCTTCCGGTGTAGTATGAGTGATCCCATCTACATCCAGTTCAGCACATAGCTGGGCATCCTCTTTTAGACTTCAGATATAATGCCTTATGATTATCCTTGTGTAGGGATGCAATTTTAGTTTCATAATTTGCTTTAGAAAACTTTACAAGATTTCTGATTTTCTTGTTTAGGCTTAGGAGGGAACTCTTCCTCTGCAAAGTGATATTCCTCTTGCTTTTGGACAACAGCTTCTTCCTCTTGTTATATAATCTGTTTATACTTGAAGTCTTCCACAGTGGCTTGTTTTTACAGGAAGACCTGTTTTTGATCCGGTCAGGTACAGCAGAGTTTATACAGTCATTTAAGTGTTTGTACAGGGCATTTGTATATGCTTCTGCACGGTGATCATTGATGTCTGCAGTTGTGGGTGGTATGAAACTTTGTATACCATCCCTTTGTATGCTGTAGTTAACTTTGGTGATGCTTTTTTATAATTTTTGTTCCTGTGAGGGTGTCAGTTGTAGTAGTTATTTCATGCATGGGGATGTGTATGTCCTCTGGTCTATGGAAGGATAGTTGAAATTTCCCTTAACTAAGGTGTCAGGCTTTATGGCACAGGATGCCAGTAAATTGAGGTAGGAAGTGTGCTTACCCATGTTCATGGCAGGGGATCTAGATCTAGCATTGATTTGGTATGGTACTTTCCCAATAGTTAATTGGACATGGAGTAGTTTGACAGAGTCATGCTGTTTGACCAGTCCTAAAGTGTATTTGGTTTTAATGAAGATGTATACACCTCTACGTTTGATTCCTTCATGCTTATTTTGAGGTCTGAACATGTGGAAGGCATTGTAACCTTGCACATCCAGGGTACTGTCAGTGGCCTTGCACCAAGCGTCAGTAACTACTGCACATACATTAGCATCCTCCAAGGTGAGGAGTGCTTCCATGAAGTGCATTTTCGTATTTAAACTCCTAGCATTAATCAGCATGACCCTAAGTTTGTCTCGATTTAGATTTGGTTACGTTTGAGAATTTGTTATTTTGATATTGCCTAAAAAAGGCACTTCGGGGGGAGGCAAGAGCCTTTGCCAGTATCAGAAAGCCTAGGGAGGACAGGTGCAGACCATCTCTAGCAAAGCAGTGAGGTCTGTCTACCATATTCTGTCAGGATGAGAGATACTGGATCTCCCTGGACTGACTCCAGAACCTGAGCCAATTGTTGAAGTCAAGTATTTTTTGTCTATGTTGTGGCATCATCCTGAGTGAGGGTAAGATATTGCTTAGGGCTAGGAGCATACCTGTCTGGGACACATAATCAGAGTTCTGTCATGTATCTGTTCATACAGTCCAGAGAGGTTCGTCTCAGGTCATTCACTCCAACATGGACTATGACAGATTCATAATGGTACTTGTTGTTGAGTAACTTAAGTGCATGCGTGATTTGTCAGATCCTGGCACCCAATAGGGCAGGTGACCATGACCTTCTCCTTGTCTAATCTGGTGAGGAGGACATCTGTGCGTATCACTATGGAGTCACCTATGACAAAGATATTTGATGTGTTTTGCCTTTGGGGCTTATTTGTTGAGACACGGGTTTGTGTGTTGATATGTGTAGTGGTGTCTTTATGCTTAGTGGTGAGTGTGGGTGGTGTGATTTTAGGAGGTCTCTGTTCTTTTGGTAGACTTTTAGTGAGTACCTCTCCCTATGTGGATTTGTGTGTAATGACTTTATTTTGTGTGAGAGGTAAGGTTTGCATGAGAGGTGAAGCATGTGTGGATGTTAGTTTACTTTAGGGGCAAATGGTTGTGAGTATACATGAAGCAATTGATGTTCTTCATCTCACATTGCTGCAGTCCTAACACTTGGGTAGTCCGCTGTCCTTGGTCGGCCCGAATATCAAAGTATAAGGCTGACGTCGGTCAGGGCGCATTTGACTGACGTCAGGACGTCAGGGTACAAATGCGCATGACCGACGCCATATCCTTAGTCTTTTTTGCCGCATGGTCCGATGCAGAAGCAGTATTGCAAGTGCTGGTTGGCGTTCTGAGATTTTTCGATTTAGAAGTTTCAGACCGAGTTCAAAGTTGGCTAAGTACCCCGTTGGGGAATATTTTGTTTTTCTTGCCTCAGTCATTTACCGGATGTCAGAAAAAGTTAATAATTGCATTTCTTGTGGGAAACAGATACCGCATAGAGATTATCATACTTTGTGTATTCCTTGCTTAGGGCCTGAGCACGACGTTGTTGGCTGTCGCTCTTGTGCTAGATTTAATAAACGCACTATAAAGAGAAGGTTGGATTGTGCAAGGTTAGTCTTTGGGAAGCGGTGTAACTATAAAATGCCGTCGGATGCTCCGACGCCCGCTTCTTCGAAGAAGCGCAAGGACAAGGCAGTTAAGCCTAGGCTAGAAGAACCGTCTGTACCAGACGCGGCTTCTTTGGAGGTGTCGGTGGAGCCGGTGGCTCCACCGGAGGTTTCTTTGTGTTCCCAGGGTGAGACCTTATTATTGCAGGATGTGGCCTCTCAGGAGACTAGTCAGGCTGAGGGGCTTCTCATCTTACTATACTCCCTCCCTTCCCAAGGTGGCTAGGCCCTCTCCTTCTGTTTCAAAGGCTTCCCCCAGGGGCAGGCCAGGTTTGGCTTCAGTTGGTGTTACCCCTAGCTCCTCAGGTACTGTGCCCAAGAAGCATATGCTTAAAATGGCAGAAGATTTGATTACTTTGATTAGGGGTTCTATGCCCCCTCCTGATAAGAGACCTAGGGTGGATCCTGTGCTGGGGGGTTTTGAGCAGGCTTCAGATGTTTCAGAGTCTTCGGCTGAAGACTTGCAGGAGCACTCTCCTTATTCTGATTCTGATGTGGATGACTCTACTCCTTCTGCTACTCCTCCTGAGGATTTTTCTTTTTCAGAAACTCTTCATTCCATGAGGGAGCATTTTAAGTGGGAGGGTCAGGACTTCTCTGATTCCAGGAAAAGGCTTAGGGAATTTCTGTTTTTACCCCAGCATAGGCCTTTGGCTATACCTCCTGTTTTGGATGTAGTGGACGATGTTTTTACAGAAGCTTCTCTTAATCCTGATTCTTTGCCTCCTGCTCCTGTTAAGCCGGATAGGTATTACAGGGTGCCTGAAGCTCATAAGTATCTTTTTAAGAGTCCTAGGGCAGACCCAGAGACTGTTAGCCAGGGGCCTAAAGGTGTGAAGGCTTCTGTTGTTAAGAATCCGGTTCCTGCAGACAAGGAGGCTAGGGCCTTGGATAGATGGGGAAAGAAAGTCTATACTTCTTCCACTCTTGCTATGAGGGCTCTGAATTGCCAGTTTCACATGTTGAAATACCAAAATTATCTCCTTTCACTATTGAAGTCTAAGGTTGATGCTCTGGCAGTAGGTATTGATTGTAAGGAGTTGCAAGATTTAGTGCATGTTTCTGAACAGGTGGGTAAGCATTCTTTGCAATGTGGTTTTGATGCTGTACAGGCCTCGTCTAGGGTGGCTGCCACTGGGTCAGTCCTTCGCAGGCACGCCTGGCTGAGGGATCAGAATTTGTCTGAACATGTTAAGACAAGGATTTTAGATGCTCCTTTACAATCTGACGTATTGTTTGGTCCTCCTGTTGAGACAGTCTTAAAGAAAATGGAAGACAAGGCTAAGTCTATGCAGACTGTTAAAGATTTTTTGCAGGTCCAGCCTCCAAAGTTTAGTAGAAATTGGCCTACTAAAAGGTGGACGTATCCTTCTTATGGTTCACAGTCTAGGGGTAGATCTAGACGTGGTAAGGGCAGGGCCCAGGGCTCTTTCAGGCCTAGAACAGGGAGTTCTCCTGCACAGGCTTCGGGTGAGGGCAGGGGTCAGTCCTTTCGTCAGCAGACCCAATGACCTACCTTTTCAGCTGCCAGAGCCTGCTCGTCTGGCAGCACCTTTGGGAGGAAGGTTGGCACTTTTCAAGAAAATTGGAGTTTAATTACCCAGGACAGATGGGTATTGGATATCATTCACCACGGCTACAGGTTTTATTTCCATACCTTGCCTCCTTTCAAAGGCATGCCAGACGTTCCTCCTCCACAAAGACTAGAGGCTCACAAACAGGTTTCTCTGTTGCTCCAACTAGGGGCCATACAGCTGGTCCCTCTGCCAGAAGTGGGCCTAGGATTTTATTCTCGCCTGTTCCTAGTACCAAAGAAGGGGAACACGTGGAGACCAATTTTGGATTTATCTATCCTCAACACTTATCTGGACATTCCCAAGTTCAAAATGTTGACGTTGCAGCAGCTTTTACCTCTGCTGGGCAAAGATCATTGGATGGTAACTTTGGATCTCAAGGAGGCTTACCTTCATGTTCCTATCTGACTAAGTTGCAGGAAGTATCTGCGTTTTCGAGCTGGAACTTCTCACTATCAGTTCTCTGCATTGCCCTTTGGCTTATCTACTGCGCCCAGAGTGTTCACAAAAGTTCTGGCTCCAGTGATAGCTTTCTTCAGACAAAAAGGAATACAGATCTATCCTTATTTGGACGACTGCCTAATTCTGGCTCAAGGAAGAGAAGAGCTTCTTCATCATTTGGATTATGTGATAGCAGTGCTAAGATGCCTAGGGTATTCTGTGAACGAAATAAAGTCCAGTCTAGTACCCTCTCAAGACATGTGCTTTCTGGGTGTGAGACTGAATACAGCTTCCCAGATGGCCTTTTTAACCCCGGACAAACAAAAGAGTCTATCCCTTTACTTCCATCAACTATCTCATCAGTCCGGGCTGACTGCAAGGACAGTCCTTCAAGCCTTAGGGTTCATGGCATCTTGTATTCTGGTGCTTCCCAATGCCAAACTGCATATGAGGAAGCTACAATGGTATCTCAAAAATGTATGGACACAGCACTGCCAGGATCTAGACACTGTCATTCAAATAATACCTTGCATTCAAAAGGAATTTTTGTGGTGGGCTCAGGAATGTCACCTAAACAAGGGACTCTCTGTGACCCGGCCAGAGGCGAGTCAGATTTTAACGACAGATGCCTCAGACAAAGCTTGGGAGCTCATCTAAATGGAAAGTGGATACAAAACAAGTGGCCTGTCAGACTACAACATCTACATATCAACATGAAGGAGATGTTAGCAGTCCAGTTTGCATTAATTGCTTTCAAGGAATTGCTTCTTCCAGGACAGGTGTTGATTCTAACAGACAACACAACTGTCATGTGGTACATCAACAAGCAAGGGGGAACGATTCTTATCCTCTATGCAGGCAAGCAATGATTTTGTGGGAGACTGCTCTCAGTTTACAGCTCAATCTTCAGGCAAGGTTTCTGCCAGGAGCACAGTACTCCTTAGCAGATGTGTTGAGCAGACGAATTATGGATCCCCACGAGTGGAAATTGGATCCTCATGTATTTCAGAAATTGACAGTGTCATGGGGAACTCCAGACATAGATCTGTTCGCTTCTCCACTAAACCATCAGCTGCCAAAGTTTTGCACAAAAAGGTTTCATCCCACAGCTTGGAAAGTGGATGCTCTTTCTTTCAATTGGAGCAATCTTCATGTATATGCCTTTCCACCTCTGCCTCTCCTCCCAAAGGTACTTCTAAAGGTCAGACAGGACAAGCCAAGGATGATTTTAATAGCTCCGGATTGGCCTCGACAACACTGGTACCCATTACTGGGAAGTCTGGTACGGAAGCCTCCATGGCCTTTGCCTTCGATTCCACACCTGTTGTCACAGGAGGACAGCCATTTGCTAAATGTCAAGCTTCACTCTCTGCACCTAACAGCCTGGCATATTCTGTTTTGAACCAAAGTGGGCCTCCACTTCCTCAGCAAGTTTTGAATGTTATTTTGGAAGCTAGGAGGCCTAGTACAAGGAAAGTGTACGCAGACAAATGGAAGAGATTTTTGTTTTGGAGTGCAGCAAAAGATTTTGATGTTTCTGAGCCTAATTTGAGTGTGGCTCTTCAATATCTTACTGAGTTACTGGACAAAGGTTTGTCTTTCTCTTCTATTAAAGTTCATGCTGCAGCAATTTCAGCTCACTATGATTGCAACCCACCATTGTTTTCTCATCCTTTGTTCAAGCAATTTCTTAGAGGGGCAAAGAATATAAGACCCCCACGAAGAGCTCCTACTCCTGCTTGGGATCTCAATTTTGTGTTGGAGAAACTCACTCTACAACCTTTTGAGCCTGCAGCTACTGCTGAGTTGAAATATTTATCTTGGAAGACTGCTTTTCTGTTGGCCATTACCTCTGCAAGAAGGGTTTCTGAATTACAGGCCCTTATGGCAGTTGAGCCTTTCTTGATTTTCCATAAGGATAGGGTATCATTACGTACTAATCCTTCCTTTATGCCTAAGGTGGTTTCTAGTGTGGCTTTAAACCTAACTATTCATTTGCCTACTTTTTATGCAAATCCCCAAAATAAAGGGGAAAAGATTTTGCACACTTTAGATGTCCACAGGCAGTTGTGTTATTATTTGGACAGAACTAAAGGGTTCAGGCAGTCTCAGCAGTTGTTTGTTTCTTTTGCCTTGAGTTCTCAGGGCAAGCCTGTATCAAAACAAACTATTTCTAAGTGGATTGGGTTTTGCATTGCTTTCTGTTATTCCCATCATGGCAAGGAGATTCCAGCTGGGATTAGGCCTCATTCCACTAGGGCTACTGCCACTTCAACAGCTTTTTTGAGGGGAGTGGCAACCAAGGATATTTTGGAGGCAGCTACTTGGAGTTCTGTACATACTTTCTCTAGGCATTATCACCTGCCACTTTATTCTAAGTCCAGGGCTGGTTTTGCCACTGCTGTTTTGCAGGGCATTTTGGCAGCTCCTGCTTCCTTGTAGTTAGCCATCCTCCCTTACCTCTGCTTTGGGATTCTACCCAAGTGTTAGGACTGCAGCAATGTGAGATGAAGAACATAGTACAGTTTTGTACCTACCATAAATGTAGATGTTCGAAGATCCACATTGCTGCAGTCCAATTTACCCTCCCTCCTTCCCCTCTGTAGTTAGAGGCGGATGTGTGGGTTGTGTTGTACATTTTGTGTATATTGTATATATTGTACATATAGTTAGTGCAGGGGTGGTTGGTTGGTTGTTTGCTGTCTTTTGGTTTTGACCTTTATTTTTAGGGTCTTCTGACATCTGGGGCAAGAAAAGACTGAGGATATGACGTCGGTCATGTGCATTTGTACCCTGACGTCCTGACGTCAGTCAAATGTGCCCTGACCGACGTCAGCCTTATACTTTGATATTCGGGCCGACCAAGGACAGCGGACTACCCAAGTGTTAGGACTGCAGCAATGTGGATCTTCGAACATCTACATTTATGGTAGGTATAAAACTGTACTTTACATTGCCTCAAGATGCCCATATTAGTTAAGATGGCAGGAGAAATGATGGGAAACTGCCCTCCATTGTGGCAGGATTTTCCTTAGTGTGGTATTTGAAAAGGAAGTGGGCTAGCTGGACTTGGTCAAAAACAGCAAAAATGAAGCAGCAATTCAATTAAATACAGCTAACAAAGGGCAGTGCTGGCTTAAAATATTCTTGTTTTAATTTTTTTTTTCAGTGGATGCCTTGGATTTCAGTGCAGATGCACTCCAGACCTCTGGCTAAAGTTGCCAAACGTTGAGCAGCTATGGTAAACTGAGCACAAACCCACACAAACACAAGGCTTATATACAAGCAAAATAAACAGTTTTAACACAACTACCAATGGGAAAGCCCCAAACTGTGCCTTGCTGCAGCAATCCCCAACTCAGATTGGTCCTGAGCTATACATTTCTGCCACAAGAGTGCAGGGAGGCTGTCTTAATGTACGATTTCTGGTCTAAGAGCACAATGATACCAAGCAGTCTAGATTCAGCAGGTCTGAATCTAGCCTGTGCTATGTAGGGCAAGGAAAAAATAAAATAAAATAAATAAATGCAGCACAGAAGTATTAAATATCACTGCAACAGTTGGCGCAAGTGCAAAAAGTATACTTATATCAGCTTTGTAGGTCCAGATGATTTTAGAAGTAATCCAAATATTGTGGTTACAGTTGTCCAAGCCAGGCACAAGGAAGCTTTGAATAAATGAACACAATATCACAAAAATGTATTTCTTTTATACAAGCAGGATGAACAGACTTTTATTGGGTTAAACCATCAGGCCAATTGGATAAAAACACAGTAAGCTTGGATGGGGTGAATTTAGCTCTCTGCTCCCACCAGAGTGCAAAAGATCCATTCCAATGTAAACATACTGGCTTTGAGCGCAAGTGCAGTAACACATGCTTTACAACAGAAGAAAGAATTCCTGCAATATCAGGAATCCTTGAAAATAAGTTCACTAACCTTGAAAAATGTTCACAACACACAAAAACTTTGCAAAACTTAGAAATATTTTGACAAACTCACTCAAACAGCTTGTGCAGTAGCAGAGGAGGTTAGAAAATATCAGAATATTGTTAAAACAACCTAAGAGCAGTAGAGTAACAAACTGAAGTTTCTTTAACTGCTTTAATTGATAAATTTCTTTAACTGATAAATTTTGGTTTGGAATATCATGAGAAGTGACAGCTGGCTTCAAAATATACCCTTTGGATGGGATAGATGATGTGATTTCATTGTCTTTGTATTTCCTAGTGAGCTAGCCACATAGCTGGCCAAAGTTTCTCAGACCTTTGTCTTCACTACGCTTCACCATAATCAGCACTGTTGTTAAAAACATAGCTTTGCACAGTAATTAATCCTCAATTTTCTCAAAAGGTAACAGGCTTCTTTTTTTCTAGTATTTTAGCTTTCTGTCGTCTTCTTTTGGTCATGCAGTATACATTGTGGATAGCTCCATTACCCTACAGTGACAGCATAGGTAGCAGAGCTCTCTTCCTTATCCCTTTGATGGGTCCTCCATTTATTCACTCTGTTGTCAGGATCAGAAAATTAGTACATGGCATGGTCTTTTTGTACTAGTCAAGTATCTGTGACATAAGTTATACAATATCTGATCTCTTGGTGGGCTGTCTGTGCTTAAAGTGTAGCTGCCTTCCTGGTGTTTATTTTCCTCCTCCTCAGCTGTCCTTATATCAACTAGTTCTGAGCTTGGGATACCATTACATATAAGAATTTAGCTGAAGCATTGTCAGGTACATCACAGGAGTCTGTTTTAGTGATGCATTAATTTATTTACTTATTTGCTTGTTTCTTAACTAGATGAAATGATCCTTCATAAACCATTTCCATCCATAACCCAAGCCAAAAAGGCAATGTTAAATGCCTCCCTATGAAAGCAGCCAAACTACCACCATGATTCTGGGGGAAAACTTGTATAAGTTTGCACAGACCTGAGGAAGGAATGCAAAATCCTCACAGTTATCAGAGGTCAAGACTAAGCCTTAGGCCTTAGAAATATTATCATGAATCCTTACCCAATGAGCCACTCTGCTGCCAAGGTAATTATGTTGGTTAAAATATACTGTCCTTAGGTATGTCTGTGCATGCAGGTAGGCAGGCATGTGTGTGTGTGTGTGTGTGTGTGTGTGTGTGTGTGTGTGTGTGTGAGAGATAGTGTATCTGTATACTAGTGTACACGTGTTCCATAACTGACTGCTGTGTTATCAGAAATTAGTTTACTGCCTTGCTCGCAGTGTGTACTAGGATTAGCTATGGTTTCCTTGTGACCTTGAATTAGATAAAATGGATAATCAGAGAACGAACAGAAGATTCTACTCTTGTGAATATACCATAGTAGTTTTTTTAAACATTTTTAGAAGCAGTATAGAGCAGCAGTATAAATCACAGAGTATCGCAAAAGACAGTAACACAGTAGTCGCACCTCTCACAAATATAATTTTACCTGGTTAGGGTAAGGTAGAGTCCTAGGTTTTTGCAGTAATTATAGAATTTTACAATATCCCAGCTTTACAACATCATATTTGCTTTAATGTAACATTGTTGATAGCTAACTAAACAATTCTCTTATTTTCACTGGTAACCAAAATCACAATAAAGTTATGTTGTTTGCTTAAGGTTATAAAACACAAGTGTGGACTGAAAGATTTCATCCTGATTCTCTAACTTTGGCATCTACATCATAACTTTGTTATATTGCCTATACCTATGCTACCTACTAAAATAAAATATTTCTAACTGTGCACTACTTAGACGCCCCACTTGGAAATGATGCATTCACTTGAGTTCCATCAGAATAACTTGGTGGTAGCTTGGATGTTAAGGCTTCCTTTGTCTCACGGAGTTCACTTTCATCAGAGATATGTATATTACACTGAAGAGGTTGATACTATGAGCCGTCATCCACATAGTTCATTTAGAAACAATAGCACATGTCACTGAAAGTTTGACACTCACTGACCTGCTGATATGGAAGGCATGGCAGAGTGTATATGCTGTTATGGATGATACCATGAGTGCTGAAAAGCATTATACATACCCTAAGTGACACAAAACAACTATTACACTGGGACTGTAAAGGATATGTAGGACAGTACAACAAATATATCAGGTGTTAATCCACAAGAAGACAAGGAAGGAGGAGCTGCTCTGGTGGCATAGTGGGATAAAGCCCTGACTATGACCCAGCTGACTCAGGATCATTTAACAGCTCAGGCAACTGATACAGCAGCAGGGAATGGATGGACTTGCCCATCCAAGGTAGAAGGGAATTACCTTCAGATGTAATTAATGAGCATGGAGGTGGACAATGGAAGTGGCTAGGTCATTAAAAAAAATCTCACCAGATGGAAGCACAAACAAGCCAAGTCCACAGGAGCATGACTGGCCCCAGTGATAATGGAGTAAGTCCTGGGGGTTGATGAATAGCTGGTAGACCTGGAGTGGAATTGGGTACTGGGGGCTGGGCCAGTAAACATGAGGTCCGATGGGACTAAAAGAAAAAAGAAGAAGAAGAAGACAAGGCCTTTAAGGTTACACACATGACAGTAAGAGAGCAAAGCAGCAGTAGATGTCTTGCCTCACTTTTATATAAATGTTATTATTTTATATTAGATAGCAGAATATTTTTTACAAGTTTATGAAATGAGATACCAAAGGCATATCCTGTGTCAGAGTCAAAGGTCAGCATCAATAAAGAGATTTATGGACACAGGTATGACATGTCCCAATTCCATACAGCAGAATATGGTTTAGGAATCTGATAGCAGTTCTGAAGTTGTGTTGGACTGTCACTGTTCTGATATAACTGGGACTGTGTACCCAACCAACCATCCCAAAGAGGTCATTAATGGTGAAGTATTAATAGACAGCAGGACTGGTAGTACTAGGCATGTGTGTGTATGGAAAATGATTGATAAATATTATTGCAGTGTAGTAGCAATAATAACAGAGAAACGTCTTACCACCATGCTCTGGACTGGCATCCACTTTCAGTGATCCACCATGCCATGTCACTCCAACATGCATCACAGGACTAGATAAAGGGACAGTACAACTGTTGCTTTCCACAATAAAATTTATAGAAGACAATAACAAGACAGTAGAGAAAGAAATAGAACTTCCCAGCAAGTTATTGGCTTTGTAAAACTTTGATCCACTAGTTTCTGCTATAGCATGGTCATTTTCAATGCAAATTAGTTGAGGACCACATTATGAGTGTGACCATCCTCATGTTAATGAACTTTGTAAACTTAAAAAAAATATACTGCTATATAGGGTGCTGATGATGAATGGGACCTTAACCACAAAATCTGCTGTTTGTAAGCAGCTTAATTATTAAGTACATAGTTTGGCAGATGAGGGGAGCGCTCCACAAAATAATGGTGTTGCTAATGACACACAACCGTGAGACAGCATATTATAATGATGTTTGACAACCTGTTCTAACTGATAGAGTAGTGACACTTCACAGTTAACACAGAGTGCTTTATATGTGTTTTTGAAGCGCTGGCTTAATGACAGTCAGATAGTAGTTTGCACAGGCACAGGTTAAGAGTTGAAATGTTCTCCATACCAACAGGGGATGTTCACGATATATGTACTATATTGCAGCACACCTTTTCAGAATCTTTGGGAATGGTCACAGACTTTTTTTAATGAGAACTGTGTCTGTGGCAAGCCCAAAAACGTACATAACAAGTCTCCAGCATTCCAGAATGTTCATCCTATTATGCTGTCCATAAACATTTGGGAAATTACACAGTCAGTTGCAATCCAATTTACTGACAATGCAGAATGTTGTCAAATTGTGATATAGGAAATGATGGTTTCTGCTGTCCAAGAGGGTTGTGAAAACCACCAACTTCTTATGTGTTATTCAGGGTGGGAAGGATTGAGTGGATGCATGTTGTAAGATCTCTGTTAATGTTTCTGCAGCGTCTTTGAAACCTAAAAGTTTGGTTACTAAAGCTAATCATCTCCACAAGGTTGTTGCTCACCATTGTTCCAGTAATTGCTGTATATCTACATGTGATCATCCATAACCTGTGCATTTGATGTCAGTGGTGCACTGTTCCTATTCTATTGCAGTAATTTTTAAATCACTTCTGGTGTTTTCTTATATTCATTGTTATATGTTATTTGTTGCCACACAGTGTATATTTTAGTTGAATAAATATTTTTCTTTGCATTCTTTTTGCTAGGATGATTGCTACATGAAAGTGTCTTCTGGCTTCCCCTTCTCACAAAACACTTCCTTTATGCAACATCCCATTTACTCCAGCTCCTTGAACTGCTACCAGCAAAACGCTGCCTCTTTAGCAAACAATGACAGAAATAAGTGTTTCTCTCTTCTCTTTCACATTCTGTCACCCTTGCATCATGAAACACTCTTTTGCACACATTCATTCAAACAGTGCACTATCACTCACACAGCCTTTCTACAGAGACACATACCACTCTTTTGTTTACTTGTGCTTGTCATATTACACTTATTTCTAACACACACACACACACACATGTGCGAACACACACACATAGCTGACATTACAAACACTAACACTTGTGTAATATCTTTTACTCTGATATATTTGCAATAAATCACACATTATTTATGCAAATGTTATAAAGATCCCATGGCATTTAATGAAAAGAGTTGGGGAATTTTCTCAGTATATTGGCCAAATTTCCTTCAGGTCTAGTGGGAGTAACCATTATCTACAAAAGAAAATAAATACATGTATACAAAGTTACAAGACAGATAGCCTTAATTAATACCACAAAACTTGTCCATGCAATTGACTACATTTTGGCTGATGGAAAGTGCATAAATGATTATTATCATACCAGGAAGGCTGGCAACAGATGAGCATGTAAATGTAATGATAAAGTGAAAGGCTTCTTTATTAAATGCTTACTGAAAAAGAAGTAATAAACCTTTTTCAATGAATCTTTCATTAAATGGATTTTTATAACTATGCATTACCAATTAAATCCTCTTCTACACAGAAAGCTGGAAATATGCAAAGACAGAAATAAATCCAAATAATCAACGGGGCAGTTTAAACCTCTGTGAAACATTTACAGTAAAGCATGTGACTGACTGGTTTATTCATCCATGTTTAAAATAAACAGTCTAGTCACGTGTACACATTAATTATAAATTTAAACTGTGCCAGCATATGAATAAAGCTACAGTGTGAGGCCACGGAAATGGAAATAGAATCCTGAGTGCAGATTCTCATCACTTTGGACAAATCTGTAGTATGCTTTTCTAAGCATTAAACTGTTGATGTTCTCCAGTGTTAGAACTTATTTTCTAATACCTTTTCCCAGATTGCGGATCTTCCTGCTGTACTCAGAATTATGACAGATGTGTTGTTTTGTTCAATTAGTCAAAAACTAATACTATGGAACAAATATTGCATTGAAAAGTAAACCAGTCTTAAATCAGAGTCCTTACTTTGAACACAAGTCAAATCAAACATTGGCAGTATAGTATAACTAAACTGGATTTATATACAGCTTCATTTGTTTTCCTTTACCGCTTTCTGAAACTAGAGCATAGCTACTGTTCTGGCATTGTGATTCCTAATCCCATAGGGAGGCTAAGCATGAAAAATGCAGAAGTCTCTGTTACCACAATACTATGCACAGCTGAAAGAGGTTTATAATGTGCATTTTTGACTGCTGGTTTTCAGTATGAGAAACAGTTTAGTGAGCAGTCATGCAGCAGTTACAGCCCCTGCATATTAGTACTTAGTTTCATATTTATATTTAGTAAATGAAGAGGAGATTATAGACAGAAGCAGAAAGCTTCTCTCTTTCTGGTTATTTTAAAGTTGCAATAGTTTTTGGTCTTTTTTTTCCCTGTGTTATATTTTTGATATCACCTTTAACTGAGTTTTTTTTACTTCATTCCTATTAGGGTGATGGCACTTCAGGGCAGTAGGAGTCTGCTGGTAAGAAGCCCTCTATAAATAGAGTAGATAAAATGAAAACCTGGTATGTGTAACCATTGCAAATTAATCTAGCTGTTATCATGTAATTTATGAATTCAACCTTTAGGAGCCCTGTTTTACAATGTAGATACCGATACAGGCTTTTTCCATTTCAATTGTATAGGGAGACCAGAGGTGGTATTTATACTACTTGGGGAAATTTGACCAGGGCATCAGGGAACGCTTCCCACACTTTTCAGTCAGTAGCATGAATTATTTTACATCCACCTGAGCTACCACCTTCAGATGAGATGGGACCTCAGTTTAACATTTCATCCAAAGGACTGCATACTTGGGAGTGCAGTACTCCTTTTATGCTGCACTGAAGTGCCAACAATCGATCTACCTGGTGTGGGAACAGAACCCATAGCCTTCTGTACCAAAGGCGAGTGTGCTACCTGTTGCACTACTGACACTGCTAAATGATTAAATAAGGTATTTGTCATAGGTTACTGTACCATAAATATTTTTGTCAGCCAAAGAGGATCCATTCATAAGACTGAGCGCATTCCGTTGTGCTTTTGGATGAAGCTGATGTTAGCTTTCCCAGTAATTCTGTAGTGTTTATCCAGTTAGGCAAGTTCTGCAACCCCAAAAGATATTGTTTGTCAACTATTTTTACCAAGTCTCTGATCCCATTTAATTGTTAAACTTCAGTTATAACATGCCCCATTCTAACTTCAGGTGTTTCTTCTTCTATCATGACTTTTTTTCCCTAGTTTGATAGTAAGAGCCTCCTGATTCATGTAAACAGGAGTGCTCATATGATTCTGTCTTTCAATCCAAAGGAAAGGGTTCAAAATCTGATGTGTACAATGTAGGTCGGCTCCTACTTTGCTCTATTAAAAATTATCGATACTGCAATTTATGCAGACTTTACATCTCAGTTCTGACTCTTCTCCTGTCCCAAGCACCTGCATCGGTCAGTGTTATGCCTGTGGATGTTATAGTCACTGAAAAGTATTCTGAAAAATACTTGGACATGGATATTCTAGTTTAGACTGAGAAAAACCTTTTACTTTGTCTGTTTTTTTTTCTTTTTCTCATAAACTAGGATAAGCAGTAGAATCTTATGTCAGACCAATTTGCTTTAAACAAAAATATGACTCACTGCTCATAACTGAACTAATGGTTTGTTACATGCCACTGTTACTTCTGATAAGGGGATATTACTAACGCTGTCGCCTCAGAGTAAGATGCTGTCCGGTTTGACTCTCAGCTAGAGCGTCTTCTGCGGGGAGACATGCGTGAATGGGCATACCTTCATTGAAGGTTGTGCATTAGGGCTGGCAACTCAGCATGTAAAAATCAACTGCCAATCATTAGCGGACCGGAGTTCCGCTGTGGCAACCCCTAACCGGGAAAAGCCGAAAGACACAACAACAACAACTGACATAATAAACATACTCTGAATATTTTTGGCTTCCCTTACTCATGTAATTGCTTACTGTTCTGTCTTCTTGGTGGGATTAGGCTGGATACTAGACCTCTGAGACCCTAACGCTGCTGGACTTAGGATTGTTAGTAGTCTCTAACCTCTACTTGACTCCATTTTCTGACCACAGTATGTAGTAATGTCAGTGCAGGAAGTCTAACTATGCTCTTTTCTGTGTGTTTGCAATGTAGGTGTCTACTACCATCTCTCTCAATGGAATATCTGCTGTCTGCAAGCTACTGGTCTTTGCAGACTCCATAAAATGTAGTGCTCATACCTGATACAGGAGCGATAATCGTAACAAGCCCTAATCTTAATTTATCCTTCCAGCTAGGTTACTGATATTTAAGACACAAATCAAACCCAAATAGCCAGGTTCACAGTTACAGAGAGAAGTTTTCTGACAGTGACACCGCACCAACTTTATGCCACAGAAGCTGTTTTAATTCTGCGTTTTTCAGCATGTTACTGTCATTCAGTTTAGGCTTTCATACAAAATAAACATTCTTAGATATGAAAGGTCTAAATGAATAACTGTAAGATGATGACTATCAGACACTGCAATACACATGAATGCTTAGAAAAAGATTTGTGCTTACAGTTTTATTGACACACATTTATATTTCTATGTTGCCAATGAAATAAAAAAAATGCAGTATTACCCTTAAATTAAGGAAATCTGTCTTTTTCTCTAACACTTAGTCTAATAATCATTTGATCTAATGTAATCCAGCAACAACAACATTGCAGATGCCAAGAACTTGTACTCAATTTATTAAATCATAAGCACTTTTGTTCACTAGTAAGACATGAAATTCATCAGATGTACACTGTCTCTTCCACTCAGCAGAAAAATAAAACATTTGCAGTAGTATATTCAATTAAAAATTCCTTATATTAAAAATACATAACTCAAAAATGTAATCATCAAAAATAAATTGATTAATAATTGATAAAATATGCTAAGTTGTATATTAAATAACCTTCAATATCAAATGTACATTTTTTCAAAAGCAGTAAACTAATAATTAACATACTATCATTGATCCTCGTGGTTAATAGAATCCAATAATACCCATCATTGCAGTTCCCTTTTCTCAACATAGGCAGAGCAATTTCCACCTCTAGCACAAAGCCCCACACACACATTTTTTTACAAATTATTACATACCTCAGAATGCTTAAATAAAGCATTGTTAGGATCCCTCTTCCCAATCACATAAATGTGCTGATACATTCAGGTTTTAATCGCTTTTTCTGGTTTTACCTACCTAAACAGCTGAACATGAACTATACTTTACAAGGTAAGCTGCCCCCTTTGTATTACAGTTGTGGTTTCTGTTGGGGTAAACAGGCTTAGGAAATTACCAATGGTAAAATGTATATCTTCATAAATATATCTGCACTGGGTACAGGCCCCATATTTAAACATTCCTTTTGAAGACAGAGGGTTACTCTACTTACTTTGACTTCAAAGGTTTTAAAGTATATAATTACAGTTATCTGGACATTACCCCAGTGTATGGGGATCTTTTTAGTAAGGGCTTTACATTTGTTTCAGCTAATAAGTTTAACCTCATTGGAAATTTAATTGACTTGAAGTTTTTTATGCATAAACTTAATTTGGCTCTATTTTTTAAAAATAAGAGCCATTTACTTGCAGAAGCTAATGTTTTCCAGAGACCCCCCCTCCCATTATCCCCCTGTTTGGCAGCATTTGAAGTGGCTTGTGAGAGAGAAGTGAGATCTTTAAAGACTGGCCACTCAGGATATAATTTAAGTGCTGTGGAAAGGAAATTGCTGAACGAACTAATTAGCAACCAGTCTGCATAGCCGGCCTTAGGGATAGGCCAACTAGGTGGGCGCCTAGGCTGCTGCTCTAGCAAGGGTGCTTTTCCAGTATTTTTTTTTGTGTATGTAGACCAGAATAGGGACACTGGATAGTGTGGTGGGGGTGCCATGGAGCCCTTTTACCTAGGGCATCAGTTGACCTCAGGCCGCTCCTGCCAATCTGTTAGAATTATGAAACCTGATAAGGGAGATGGTATGGTGTTGATGGATTGTTTCATTTATTCTCAGAAAATGCTACAATATCTTAACAATGGGGATTTTTTTTTTGTGAGTGTTAATAAAAGCCAGATCAACTTAGCAGATCATAGTATCAATTCATGGTTGGAAGTTTACCAAATTTATGTTAGACGGTTCAGTGTACGATTTTTGAAAGTTGACAAACTAGTGATACAGAACATTTGTGGAATACCCAAGGTTCACAAATCAGTGGTGGGTCCTCCCCTATGTCCAATAGTGGCAGCAGCCTATTCTAAAACTGAGCATTGGGCCAAATTTGTTGATTTCACACTGAAATCTTTTTTTTTTGTTGACAAGTCCCACATCCTTAGGGGCACACAGCATTTTCTTGATGAATTACATCACACTGCTTTTGACAAATATTTAACATTCATGGCAATTGCCATTAAGGTCTTATTTTTGGTGATCTCTCACAAGAAATAGCTTGAATGGTTTAATGAGGCCCTAATTTATGGCTCGGACTTAGCTCACAGTATTATAAAATTTGTAATTGAAGCCATAGAGCTAGTTTTAGTAAATAACTTTGTTTTCTTTGAATCTGAATGCTTCAAACAAATTTCTGGAGTTGCAATGGGAGGATCTTCAGTCCCTGTGTTTGCAAACATCATTTTATGGTGGTAGGGAAAACTGTTTGTTTTATTGTCTCCTTTTGCTACACACATTTTGAAGTATTTGAGATACCTGGATGACATCTTTATTTTATGGTTAGGTTCTACAAAGTAGATTGATGAGTTCTTGAACTACATTAATGGTACAACTTCCTTTTTGATTTTTAAGGGTCAATATGGGTTGAATGAGATCAATTATCTGGATGTAAACAATGGTAAGGGCCTGAATGAATGTTCTTTTACATGTAAGATATTCAGGAAAGAAACCTTCTCTAACAGTTTACTTCTTTACAAAAGTTGCCAACCCACCTTGACAAAAGAAGAACGTGGCCAGTTTATTAGAGTGTTGTGCCTCACCACCGATGACACTAGATTTTATGATGAAACCAAAGTTTTGACCAAATTGTTTTTAGATAGTCAATACCCTTTGGACCTTGTTGCAAGATTAAGGGATGAAGTGCTCAAGGACAGATTTGAGCAGTACAGACCGGTTTTGACATTTGGGCTTGGTACCACTAAGATTAGTAGTGGTGTTTCAACATGTTGTCAAGTAAGTGGTCAGACTAAATCAGCAGGACTTAACTTTCCTAGTGCTTTCATTTGTAATTTTAGTAACACCACCAAGGGGGTAAAAGTTTTTATGCAGAGGAATTAGCAGAACTACATTTTTGACACAGGGCTTAGGTGCCACACTGGGAGAAGGTTCAGTTATAGTACTTAGAAGGGGAAGCAATTTAAAGTATATCTTTGAAAAGGGTGGTTACAGTAAGAAGGGTAGCAATCTATCTTCAAAAGAAATGCTTAAATGTAGTGCCTGTGCCCAGTGTAGATATAGTTATGAAGGTATACATTTTACAGTTGGCAATTTTCCTAAGGATGTTTACCCCAATGGAAAGCACAACTGTAATAAAGAGGTAGTTTATCATCTTGCACAGTGTAGCTCATGTTCAGCTTTTTATGTAGGCAAAACAGAAAAAGCGCTTAAAACTCAAATTTATCAGTACATGTATGAGATTAGAAAGTGGGATCTTAACAATGCTTTATTTAAGCATTCTGAGGTATGTAATAATTTTAAAATAATGAGTTGAATATACTACTACAAACATTTTATTTTTCTGCTGAGTGTAGTTTGTAATATAAACCATTAGAAGGCAATATTTAATACTTTATCTAAGGAAGTGTATAAGAGAGACTGTACATCTTATGAAGTTCATGTCTTAGTGAACCAAAGGGCTTATGATTTAATAAATAAGTGTACTTCTATACTGCAGGAATATGTGCTGATTTCTAACATAAATTCTGACATAGTAGCCCAGCATAATGCATCTGAGATACTTCAGGTACAACTAACATTGGGTAAGACTGTGATCCAGGTCATAGCCTGCTATAGGTCCCCAACCATGTCCTAGACTCTCACTCCATGTTCCTAAGTACCCTGGAATCTATTAAGGTTGAACCCAATACTCTCATACTAGGAGACTTCAACTACCCCTCCGTCAACTGGGAAAACTACTCAAGCACCAATGCACTGGACCAATGCTTCCTGGAATTCATCAATTCCAGTGCCCCCACTAGAGAAAGCAACATCCTTGACCTGGTTATTACTAACATGGGCAAACATTGCTCTACACCAATAGTCAATTCCTCCCTGGTTAGATCTGACCACAAAGTAATCACCATGGAAATCCACATCTCACCCACACACCACCGCAAAGGTATCCACCATGAAAAACTTCTCCAAAGCTGACTTTGGACTCCTGAAAACTGAGGTGGCTAACTTCATGGCACCCATGCCAATGAAAAATAGATGCATAATTACCAAATTGTACAACAATGCAATGTACAAACACATACATAAACGCATGGAATTAGCCATACCTAACAGAACCAAGATGCTCTCCTCCAAAAAAAGGAAGCCAGTCTGGTGGTCCCCTGCCATTAATAAATTCTGCAACAGAAGGAAGAAACTGTTGCAGGAAAAGGTGAAGTACCAAGACTGGAAAAATTCCCTTATTAGCCTCAACAAAAAGTTGAGATCCCTCATCAAAACCTCCAAAGCCAGCTATGAAGGCAGAATTGCGGCAGACACTAAAAAGAACCACAAAGCCTCCTTTAGTTATATCAAGAATCTCCATGGCAATACTCAGATTTGCTCTGAGTTACTGCACAATGGTACCTCCTATGTTGAGCCAGCAGATATTGCCAACATACTGGCCGACAGATTAATTGCCAACTTTACCCCCCCAAGGACCAATCTCAATATTGGAAGAATGCCAGGCACCCTGCATTACTGCAGCATAGGTTAAAGCTGCATTGTCTAAGGCCAATAATACAGCTTCCATGGGACCAGACGATATCCCTGGCTGTGTTCTACATGAATTACAAAGTGAAATGGCACCACATCTGTGTGCTCTGTTCACTCACAACCTCATCTCAGGCTTTGTCCCTACCGAATGGTGCACTGCTACCATCATCCCTGTCCATAAAGGAGGAGTGACTACAGACCCTGGAAATCATTGCCCAATTAGCCTGACAAGTCTGATATGTAAGGCTATGGAGTGCATCATCATGGACCTAATTAACAAGGATATAGGGAATCTCCAAACTCTAGATCCCACGCAATTTGGCTTTGTGAAAGGTAGATAATGCCTGATCAACCTGGCTGTTTTCTTTGAGTCAGTCACCAGAGCAGTGGATGAAGGTAAGGCAGTTCATATAGCCTACCTCGATGTGGCCAAGGCCTTTGATCCCACTCCTCACTCAGGAATTATTGATAACCTCACCAAACTAGGCATCAACCCCTATATCGTTAGGTGGGTTACAAATTGGCTTACAGATAGAGCACACAGTGTGAAAGTAACGGACTCCAAGTCACACTGCTGACCAGTCACGAGTGAAGTCCCACAGGGATTGGTACTGGGTCGTCTTCTGTTTGGCATTTATTTCTCAGAAGTCCAGGTCAACATGGAGGGACTCTGCCTGACCAAATATGCAGATGACTGCAAGCTGGGAGCCATTATTAACTCCCCAAGTGATGCAGACATCCTACATAAAGGCCTCACTGAGAACAATGACTGGTGTCAAAACCATGGCCTTAAGCTTAATGCCAAAAATTGCGTTGTCATCCCGTTTGGGAAAAACTCAGTTCTCACTTTCCGGCATTCTTCCGGTATTGAGATTGGTCCTTTGGTGGGGTAAAGTTGGCACTGAATCTGTCGGCCAGCATGTTGGCATTATCTGTTGGCTCAGTATAGGAGGTACCATTGGGCAGTAATTCAGAGCTCACTGAACACTGAAGGCATTATAAGAGATCTGGGGGCACAGGTTGACAGCAACCTCTCCTTGACTATCACATTGCCACTATGGCCAGAAAGTCCTTCTATGTGGCACATCTCATTACCAAGGGTTTTCCATCCAGGAAGAAAGAGGTCATCATTTCTTTCTACTCTTCCCTCATTAGACCAATCATACAGTATAATACCCCATTTGGCATGTACATCATTAGACACCTGCAACAGCTGGAGAGGCCACAAAAGTACCTCACAAAGAGGATCCTAGTCCTTAAACACATGTCCTACATGGACAGACTCAAAAAACTTCAGCTATTCTCTGTCTCATATCATCTACTAAGAGTCGATCTCTGATTGCCTTACAAAGCCATGTCTGACCTAGGTCTGTTAGAAATGCTACATCTAAAGAAATCCTAATCCCTCTGCACCACATGCCACATAGACCTCAACCTCTTTATCACAATCAACAGAACATGCTGGAGGGACAGGTTCATAATCCAGAGACTGCCGATGCTCTGGAATTGACTTCCCATACATATGAAGCAGAGCACCTCACTAGCCCTCTTCAAGAGAAATCTTGATGAGTGGATGGGAAATAGAAAGTTCACCCTGGGGATCACTCCAGTGGCTCTACTTGATAGAGGCCCTGGGAACTAACGACGGGCGGCACAATGCCAGGGCACTTCTATGGGCTAGGCTTGTAAAGACCCCAAGGCCATTAGCCTAGTACACACCTATGAACCTATAATAAACTAAAACATTCAGTAAAAAGGTCACACAGAAAATCCAATCAGTAAAAACTAAAAGAAAAATCTAGCCCATGACTTTTTCTTTTTAAGTCTGTTATGGACAAATTCAGGTCAATAAAGCCAAACCCCACTAGCTGTGAATATGCATGTTTCAGCCTTCTTATGGCTTCACCAGTACAGCATAAGTGGACTGTTTGGCATTCAGAACTGCCATATAGCTGAAACATTGTGCAATGTTAATCAGAAATGGGTATACTTTTCCAAATAAATGTTATTGGCACTGATAGGAATCACCTATAAAGAAGAAATAAACAAGTGTTGAATTAAGTCATGTAAATGCTAAATGATAATATAATAATACTCAACATACATCAGCGACAAATGACAACAAATGTTGGATGATATTTCAGGTTTTTCCCTTGGTAATTTGTGTACATCTCAGACATCGTTGTACTAGGCATGATCACATGGAATTACAGGCAGCACTAATGTAGCAGCACCAACACACAAGAAAGTGTCATAACAGAGGACCAGTCACACTTTCTGATGGTCTGGCAGCATGCCATACAATAAGAAATGTTTTATGGAAGCTCTCAACTGCCATTAAGCTGTATAGTGTGGCAAAAACAACTGCAGTAATAAAGAGATGTTTGGATGAAGACATGCAACACAGAGCATAATTATTTTGGAAATAGTTAATGCCTGTGAGCAATGAATGACATAATAAACATTCATATCATGTCATTTTCAAACAAATGCCAGGACAGATTTCAGACAAATCATGGACACCACAGAAATACGCATATCAGCTGTATCATGAAGAACTCCTTTGAAGAGCTTACAACAATTTCCTCTTACAATGGTTATGGATACCCTACCTTGTAGGACAATAGCCTGAAAAACGTGGCCCTCCTGACTGTGCCATAACTTTTCTCTGTGTGTAAGCCACTGCTGTCTGACAGACAGGCAGATATTTCCAGATTTAAATCCCTGCCTATGACACAAGACTCTCTACAGGCCTCTGTACTGACTGCATGTGCCACAAGAGATAGCAATGGAGGCTGCCACAAATAACTACATTCAATGTGTGCAGTAAGAAAGGAGTTACAACTATAATTTTAACAATCTGATTTAGTTAGAATGCTGAAAAGGAGCTACACATGTAACTGTCCACACAACAGTGAGCAGTACAATATCAATGCTTCTTTGACAAGGAAGTTGTTTCCATCATGTACTACACACACTGGCCCAGAACTAAACCACAAACTATCTGTGTAGGTATGCTATTCAAGACAGTATTCAATGCACATCATAGGAATACTCACAGCACAACATGCTCTAACTGAATAACCATTTTGCTGCCATGCAATCATAACCTATGATTATATATTATTGTCCAACATAAAAATGAATATAAGTAGATACAATGCTGTTTATGTAACATCAGTACAGTCATATAATGCTGTCCTTTTTGGTAATTGAACAGCAATATATGTACCTCTACAGACTAATGATGTAGATGAACCATGAGTGCCTCAGTGGAATTCTTAACATAAGTATGACTCTCCAACTTTGCTAACTTATTACATCATATATATGTATCATAAACAATTTCCTTGAGATAAAAGGGATGGTGGAGGCCTCTCCCACTGTAAATGGATACATTGTAACTGTGGCGGATGCCATTCATGTATTACAGTATAAGGGCACACAATGCTAACAGGCACTGACTGTGGATGTTAAACACATGAGTATCTGACTACAGAAAATATATGATATTGTAGAGAATGAATATGCCACAATAGAAGTGTCAGTGTAATTGTGAGATATGTTGGTATTTTAAGGCATTAAATCATGTTATTGCTGCAAGCGATGTGTGTGACTGTAATTGCTTCACAAAGGTGAAAACATGCAAAATGTTGTTTCATTCTCTCATGCCAGAGGAAAACACTTGCTACATATGTTATGTAAGGAAAATGTAATCACATGCCATTATTACTCTAAATAAAAGTATTGCTATGTTAGAAATTATCATAGCTTTTTATAACAGGAATCAATATATATAAGTGTACGCATCAGATGTGTATGACAACAGTGTTAGTAACATGTACAATCACAAGACTGACAGAACCTAGTCTGAGCAGTAATGGTTGGTTTTGAACTAACTGCCTATGATCACAATCTACAGATTAGTGCCTGAATCTGAAGCACCACATGACAGATTGTGGTACAACTGTGACAGTGTACAGCTGAATGGATGACATCATAACTGTTTTTTAGCTGGACGCTTATGCTAAAAAGTGGTCGAAGGCCACTATAAAACTGTGCATCTATACATCATACATGTATATGAAGAGTAGTCCTCACAGTATGAGACTGAAAAACACATTCACAGTTGGCCTACCTATGTAGGTACACAATCTGCAAAGCACAGTATCAAAGTCATGCACCACAGAAGAAGTCACACTACAACTGTGGGATACTGCAGTTATGGTAGTATTATGTCACCATCGTGTTATCAAAAAGTTATTTTCCCTAGGGATGCAAGGATTGTTAGTGCAACACTGTGCCACTGTAAATACATCTCATAAGTGGAAGTGTATATAAAAGTGGTTGTGAGGCAGCCAGCTGTATATGACAGTAATCACAGTCACACTTTTTAAGCAAGCAAGCAAGGAAGGACTCAAACCACCTACTTATCTAGTTACACAGCTATTATCAGCAGTCAGCATCACAGGAGAATTCTGACTACAAGTGAGGACTACATCATTTATGAATAGATGGCATCAGCAGTGTAATGACACAGAGATCTGTGTATAAAATGACTTTTACAGCCATCTGGGGTTGTAAATGTTGCCACTGCAAATGTGTGCAAACCAACCCTGAATTCATTTGCAGTCATACACACAGTTGTTGAAGTTAATCACAGCTGTATTTGAACCTCCTACCTATCAATTTACACATTCTAGAGAGTACTATAAGAAATGCAAGTGCCACAGGGGAAGTCTGACTTTTAAGGTGTGAAAGTGCATTTTACAAAGAATGACCTCATCAGTGTGTTTCAGAGAAGATGTGGTTGTGAAAGGTAGGACAAGAGAATGGTGCAGTCATTTAGCAATTTAAAACAGTTCTCAAGAGTAGAAGTTGATTGAGCAGAGCTGTGTTGTAGGACATGCTTACCTGACTCTATACAACCCTCCACCTCAAACACGATTCCTCTGTTCTGCTTTGAATCTTCTACCTTTCTAGTTGTACGATCTACAGAGCAGAGTATTAGTCATCAGTGCTACAGGAGAAGTCTGACTCTTGAGGAAAGAAAGTGCATTTTTGAAAGGATGACCTCATCAGTGTGTTTTAGAGAGAGAGTTTCTGTTAAAATGGGATAAGGGAGCTGTGTGTAAAGTTAAAAGAATTCCCCTCAGGGGAAGCACATACAGCACCAAGTGTTACACACATGCATAAGATTTCCATGTTGAGCTTTGAACCTCCTACTTAGCTACACAGAAATAGAGACAGCACAAATCATTACACACACATGTTTCCCACATTGAGCATTAAACCTTCTACCTGACTAGTTACACAATATATAAAGCAGTGTTAGTTACAAGTGCCACAGAAGAATTCGGACTTTTAAGGGGAGAGAGAGTGCACTTTTGACAGGATGACCTCATCAGTTATTGTAGAGAGACTGTTTTCGTTAAAAGTGGGACAAGGGAGATGTGTGTAAAGTAAAATGAATTCCCCTGTGGAGAAGTGGATACAGCACAAAGCATTAATTACATACACACGTTTTCCATGTTGAGCATTGAACCTTCTCTCTCTCTGGTTACACGCTCTATAGAGCACAGTGTTAGTCATAAGTGCTAAAGGAGAAGTCTGAATTTAATAATGTGAAAAAGCACATTTGTACTTGTTAAAAACCCATTTTTTAGTAGATGATACTGTGCATCACAGGTTTTAGGACAAATGCATATGTGTACACAGGAAAATGTAACAGCACTGTGATTGTTCCATGTATTTACATACTTCTCTATTAAGATGTAGATACTGTCTTTCATGCACATTGTGTTACTGTGAGGGACAGGTACCTGTTTCGCAGCATGGGATGCCAAAGAAATTCACAGTTGTAAACCAGTAGATTATCAATCAAACTTTCCTGCAACTTCATTCTGGGATGATTGTGCGCTTGTCTTTTTTCATGCATGCACAATGTGCATTGACAAGAGAACAGACAACTCCTACATAAGACAGTGCACTGCAGAGACTGTGGTGGTGGTGCTGCGGTAGCGTTGTCACTTCATAGCAAGACATTGTCCCATTCAATTCTCAGTTAGAGCGTCTTCTGTGTGGAGGAATACGTGAATGGGGCGTGTCTTCGTTGAAGGTTGTGCGTCAGGGCTGGTAACCCGGTACGTAAAAATCTACTACCAATCATTAGCGGATCGGAGTTCTGCTGTGGCGACCCCTAACCAGGAAAAGCCGAAAGACACAAACAAACAAACATTAACCAGAATTGTAACACATTTGCAATTGTAACCATTGGAGAGTAGCCATATATTAACCAACTGAATTAATTAAGTCAACAAAACTTTGAAATCAGGATAACTTGCTGACAAAATTCAGTACATACATACATACAAATGTTGTGCAACCTAAACAGATAATTATTTGCTGTGTTTATTTTTTTACTCACTGCCAAGTTGAATTGCATAGCTGATGGCAAAGTATTAGTGCATGGGTAATCATATCTTGAGGCATTGAACTCAGAATAGGAATTAGCTTGGTGCTAAATTTCTCACAAAGAAGCATTATATAGATACAACCATGTATGAATCTGATAGAACAGAGAAACTGTGTGTTATGTTCATGTTCAGGTGTCACGATTCACACATTTATCATGACAGTTGCATTTAGTCAATCTTTATATGTATGCTACAGACCTATTAGGAAACGTGAGGGACAAAGCATGTTACTGCTGGTGGAAACATGGCTTATGGAAACAGTTTTGAATCAAATTGGATGACACAGTATTGGTGGGAAGAGTTGGACAGTTGGTGACAGGAATACACAATGCAGGCAATAACATTAGTGCATGTTTCATTTCTGCACATATTTATGTTGAGTTTTTGTGGGCGTTATTAGCATAAGCATTCAGGCTAGATCTGTACAAGACAGGCTTGACAATTCAGACCAGGATACTGGTGTGTTAAAGAAAAGTGTAGCCAACATTTACAGCCACAGGAGTCATGAAAAACATTCTAAAATGTTTTTGCATTGAGCTGGATCTGAACGTTTAGAGAATTCCAAGAAGAAAACGAACACCTGATTGCTTTTTAACCATACTACATTGGAAGTCATACTTCAGAAAGTTCACAGGTGACAGCAGATTCCAGAAAATGAGAATGTGTTATTCAGATACTATCCTATTGACAACTGCAGTCTGTACATCCAGCTCTTCAGCTTGTTGAAAAATATACTAAACTGACTAAACAAAGCACAGCAATGCAAAGTGCAACAGACTAATGTGGACAAAGGCAAAACAAAAATAAATCTCAAGATATTGCCATAAGCTGTGTACTTCCATTTAGGCTTAGTTGCATTTGGTGCCTGGTGCCAGACATTGCACAAAAGCACAGGTGGAAAAATAATGATACAGAAGGGAGGAGATGCAGTGACAGGGTGAGATGGAGGCAGAGACAAAGTAGCTTAATACAAAAGAAGGATAATGATTGCTCATAACAATATGTAGCCAACAGGTACACATAAAACAATGTACCAAAAACACTCAGTAACACTTAGCTAATGCCTGGATTAGAACCCTTGAAAGTAATCAAAATTCTATCTCTACCTGTGAGCATTATCTTATTACAACAAAAAAGAATTAATACTTTGTACCATTTAAATAACGCAATTGAAGGACAGTGACACCTTACTGAAGCAGAAGGGGTGAATAGAGAGAGACAGAGACAGCTGAAGAGAGGAATAGCAAAAATATGTTTTCATAAATTCAAAGATTGTTACTAGGCTAATGACCCAGGATGCCTTTATAAGTCTAGCCAAGTTTTCCTGAAAGTAAATTGATGTCCTGTATCCAAATAGGACATTGGAGCCAGACATTTATAAGCTACCTCTGTCCATAAGAAACATGGGTTCCAGGCCCGGTGTAAATTTCCTATTCCCCATCCAGTGGTCTAGGTTGTGTTTAAACTGGGTAATAGCACTGTATAGTAGAAAGTATTGTCTTGTGGTTTTAATTATTTATTATTAAATATTTTAAAAGCTTTTAACTGTGGCTGGTTTGTGTAGAGATAATTTAAGCTCTTTGGAGTACTTGTATGCCTTTGGTAAAACTGTACATAGCCACTTAATAAGCCTTGACTGTAGTCACACTTACCAATTTGATAATATTATTGCACATTAATAATTTGACACCCTTTTAAGGGCCTTTTGGTAACTGATAATATTAGCTGGGTGGTAGCAGCTGGTACTACCATATAGTCTGGGTAAAAGGGGCACAGCTGGAGAACCTGTGCCAGCCTTCCCAGGAGTGTCTGTGTGGTTGTATAAACTTATCTCAAAGTGTGTGTCAGCTACTTGGGCAGGGACATGAAGCACTGGTTGGACAGAGAAGGTGCTAGAGATTTTAGCTTACCCAGCTAGGCCAAGATCTGGACCCTATAGCTATGCCAGTGGGGAGTCTTATTGGGGACCTGGGGAGCAAGGGAGCAACCAGCTCTGGACTGACTGTGATCTCTGTGTGCTTTTAAGGAAAAATGCACTTTACTGTGTGTGTTTGTTATCCTTTCCTCATATATGAGATGCCCTCTCTGGTGTTAGTGGTGAGGATTAAGGCTCCTTGATTGCTGGGTCAGGGCACGGGCGTCACAGTACTTACTAATAAAAGTTGAGATTACTAGGTGTAGCTATCATTAGGAAATGTTATATAATAATGAAAACTCTGTAAAGCACAATTTTGAGCACAGGAGTTGAAGTCTTGATTCCTTCACATAACTCTGTTAAGAGACCTCTGTGGAGATGTTTGTATTTCTAACGTTGCTACACTAAGAGAAAGTTTCCTGACAGTATTTGGTAGAAAATTAAGGATGTAAAGCACTTGCACTATGAACATAGATGAAAGATGTTAAAACTGTATTCCATTGGCTATTTATTGAGATGTAATTTGATTATTGTTTACAGATATTATCATGGTGACATACTAATGTCAACACTGGGGATAATATTTATGCCTCATGGGAATGGAGTAAGGAATAATAATTTAATGGTGAATATTCCAGTCTTTAAAACAAGCTTAACAATAGCTTTCACTCTAGATCTGATAGACTGTGAAATTTACTGCCAGGATTAGTTATGTTACACGAAAACCAAAATACATTTAAGGGTAACCTGGATTCACGACTTGAAGTGAAAGCACATAACACTGGTCATGCTAGATATAAACTCTTTGAGGGGAGGGCCTTGTATAAGGCTTTGAGTTTGACTGAATGTACATTGAACATTAATATTAATTTCTGATCTGTTTGTTTGGATTTTGTTATTGATTTTTAATACACACACAGAGACTTTAAGAGTAACCTATTTTCATTTTCCAAGCAATGTACAATAATTATAGACCACTTCCTGAAATAGTTCTGCAATTGGGCAATTCGATTGGCTAAATGCTCTTAAGAGTAAACCACACAGATCATAAGAAAGCTGACATGAAAAATAGGCCTGGTGAGAATCAGCAAACAATTGTCTGTAATACATGCCTGTGATATTGTTTGTTTACAGAATGTTATGAGAAGCATAGCTCTCAACCTTCAATCTCCAAAATGGGAACACTACCTCTCAAAATGTGGAACAAATGGGCAAAATGTGGAACACATACTAACAGTTTACTAAGCAATTCATCTTAGGAAGCTCATGGGATAGTTAAAATGTGATATTTTTAATTATAGAATAATTATTTTAATTAAATAATATGATTCATTTCTATTTAGCATGGATATCAGTTTCTAATACTGAATGTATGTGTGCAGATTGGGTAAAGATAGATGAAGGCTGCCAGCCTAGCCAGATAGAATTGTGCAGATAATTCTATCATTTGTAAATATGAATGTTGAATTACAAGCTTGTTTTCTTAAATGAAAGAATATGCTGTGAAATGTTGAACTTAAAACAATGTAGCAACATTGCCCTCTGCTGTAAAGAAAGCTAAGACGAGCATTTCTTGTATGTCCTTTGAAATTAAAATTATTTCATGCCTGTCCCTTTGAAGTTAGAATTTGGAGTCGATGAGTCTGGAGTGAAGCATCCTGCCTATTGTTTAAACTTAAGGAATAATTACTAGAGTTTACATATGGAATGTCTTTTATTGATGCAGTTTCCTGCAGGTGCAAGATAACAATTATGTAGTATCTGTAAGCCTGGGAACACCAGGAAAGTGTGAAATGATGTAATGGGAATCAGGACTGAAAATAACAAATTAAACAGAGAGAATCAGAAGGCATTAAGCATTTTTGTCTTGACTATCCAACTCATAGCACTGTCTTGCTCATATGTAAGTTATCTTAGACTTGTGTTTTCTTTTAGAAATAGCTAGGAACTAGAAAGATTAGACTAAGTGTTTTTCTGTGATGTCAGAACTGTACTATTGAATTATTTTAAGTATTTCTCTGTGATCTCTGAACTCTTGACTAGCACTGTGTAGTAAGAAGTATTGTCTTGTGTTTTTATTATTTATTGTTAAATATTTTAAAACCTTTCAACTGTGGCTGTTTTGCATAGAGATAATTTAAGCTGTTTAGAGTACTTGTATGCCTTTGATAAAATTGTACAAAGCCACTCCTATAACTGTAGCCCTGGGCTATACTACCAATTGGATAATAATATTGCTCAGTAATAATTGGACACCCTTTTAACGGCATTTGAGTAGCTGATAATTATTAGCTGGGTGGTGGCAGTGATTTCTACCATATAGTCTGGGTAAAAGGGACACAGCTGGAGAACCTGTGATAGCCTTCCCCAGAAGTGTCTGTGTGGTTGTATAAACTCTTATCTCAAAGTGTGTGTGTGTGTGTGTGTGTGTGTGTGTGTGTGTGTGTGTGTGTGTGTGTGTGTGTGTGTGTGTCAGCTACTTGGGTAGGGACACAACACACTGGTTGGACAGAGAGGGTGCTGGAGATTTTAGCTTGCCCAGCTGACTGAGATCTGGACCCTATAGCTGTGCCAGTGGGGAGTCTTATTTGGGACCTGGAGAGCAAAGGAGCGACCAGCCCTAGACTGACTGTGATCTCTGTGTGCTCTTAAGGGAAATTGCACTTTACTGTGTGTATTTGTTATCCTTTCCTCATATATGAGACTCCCTCTCTGGTGTTAGTGGTGAGGATTGAGGCTCCTTGATTACTGGGCCAGGGCACGAGCATCACATTTGTGGTGGCAGTGGTGGGATATCCACATCACATATTAATTAACTGGCAAATAATAATTGGCTTGTAGTGGTGTGGGTAGAGTGAATCCTGTAGCTTGTGAACAGTGAGCTTTGAAGGTGTTTTTGTACTCTAAAACAGCCACGCAGTGAATACTCAGAGTTCAGATCACATTTGTTTTATTTTTTTTTTGTTAGCTTAGTTAGTGAGAGTGAGCAGGCAGCATGTCAGTAGAGGACTATGGAAAGCTGACAAGAAGCCAGCTGGCGGAGATGTGCCAGGCTAGAGGACCGGTGCATGGAAACCTGACTAAGGCAGACCTGATTGCAGCCTTGGCTACAGCTACATCAGAAAACAGCAACCAGGAGGACAATCAGACTGGCAGTGGAGATATAATACCCATGGAAAATGCACAGCTCAACCTTTCTGCAGTGGACTTAAAAACCCAGCTGGAGCTAAAGAGACTTGAGTTGAAGGCCAGGCATGTGGAATTAGAAGCAGCTAAGAGACTGAGGCATCTAGAGAGTGAGGAGAATGAGAAACTGCTACACCTAGAAGCTGAGGAAAAAGAGAGGCAGAGGCAGCATGAGAAGGAGATGCTGACTCTTCACCAGAGTCATGGAGGTAATGGGGAAGGGAGTAACTGGACCCCAGAAGCACAAAAGTCAGTAAATTTCTTCTGCATTTAAAGAGGGGGATAATTTTGATAGTTTCATTCATATGTTTGAGAGGGTATGTAAACAGTATGAAGTTGACCAAGGGCTCTAGGTACGGTTCCTGATCCCCTTACTCCATGATAAAGCTGTAACTGTTTTATCTAAAATGTCTGATGTTGCATGTTTTGATTATACTGCTGTAAAAAATTGTCTGTTAGAATTGTTTAAGCTAACACCTAAAACATATAGGAAAAAGTTTTGTGATCATAGATGCAAGGCAGATGAAAGTGTGTGTGAATATGTTGCTGAATTGTGTACTTATTTCCATAGGTGGGTGAGTGGATGTCAGGTCACCACTTGTGAAGGGCTGGCAGACCTTTTGGTGAGGGAACAAGCCCTTAGCACTTTGCCTGAGGACATGAGGATCTGGTTAGCTGATAGACAATGTGCTACTTCAGATGAGTTGGGGAAGAAGGGAGACCTATACCTGGCAAGCAGGGCAGCCCTGCACAGGAAGGGAACCCCCAGTACTGCTCATGGGTCTAAAGGAACCCATGGTAGACAGCACAGACTGCCACAAATGAATCTACCAATAGCAGGGAAAGCCACTAGTCTAGGTACACATCCAGGAGCTAGGGTTAAATGTTTTGAATGCAACCAGTGGGGCCTTGTGGCATACAGGTCATACATCCTTCAGAAGGGACTCACGGAAACAGATAGCTGGTGCCAGAGCCATGGCCTGAAGTTAAACGCCAAAAAATGTATAGTCATACCCTTTGGGAAAAACAAGGTAACCCCAAGCTACCATATAGGTGGCAATCCACTAAGCACAGAAGAGGTTATCAGGGACCTGGGGACCCAGGTTGACAGTGGCCTTTCTTTTGACACACACGTTGCTAAAGTGGTTAGAAAGACCTTCTACATTACCCACCTGATCATGAAGGGATTCACATCCAGATCTAGTGAGGTCATTGTTCCCCTGTACTCTTCACTTATCAGACCAATGATCGAGTACAATGCCCCATTCGGGATGTATCTCACCCGACATCTGCAGCAATTGGAGAGACCCCAAAAGTTCCTCACCAAAAGGATAAAGGGACTCCAAAATCTGTCATATGCTGCCAGATTGAAGAAACTCCAGCTCTATTCAGTCGCATACCATCTGCTCAGAGGTGACATGTGCCTGACATACAAGGCCATGTCCAACCCGGAATTAATGGACAATGCTCCACCTCAAAAAATCCAAATCCAACAAAACCACTAGAGCAAGCGACTTAAACCTTAGCACGGATATAAATAGGACGTGCTGGAGGGATAGATTTATCACTCAGAGACTCCCTATGCTGTGGAATAAAATCCCGGTCCATGTGAGGCAGAGCACCTTGCTGGCTCTGTTCAAGAGAAATCTTGACCTGTGGATGGGAGATCGTAGGTTTACCCCGGGAATCATCTCTGTGTCACTG
Source organism: Protopterus annectens (assembly GCF_019279795.1). NCBI lineage: Eukaryota > Metazoa > Chordata > Ceratodontiformes > Protopteridae > Protopterus > Protopterus annectens. Next base: position 835,096,901 of record NC_056744.1, read on the forward strand.
CTGGACAGAGGCACAACAAACTAATGGGTACAGTATTTTTTCATATAAGGGGTGGCGTAAGCCACAAAACTTTGGGCTAGGCTTATAAATGCCTTAGGGCAGATAGCCTAGTATAAACCTATGAACCTATGAACAGGTGTCCATGGAAGCAAGGTGGGGAACAAAAAGTGAGGAAGCCAGTAAGTGGGAAAGACAAAATGCCAATAGTAGGTTGTCTCGAGACAACAGGGGTACCCAACTACCATCCTGCAGATGTCCTGATAGGGAAGGATTAGGATGAGGCAGTACCATGTGCTTATGCAGTTACACACAATCAGGCTAGGAGACAAGCATGTGGGTCTGGTAGCCTGGGGGAGACCCAGAGAGACTGCATAAATGCAGCCAAGACTGGTGAGGTGGTTACTTCAAGGAGTGAGCTATACTGTAGCAGTGAGATTGAAGGTGAGCCACAGCTGCTTGTGGGTGCTGATGGTCCCTTGGAAAGAATGACTGCAAAGGTAAAGGTGAATAGTAGTACCCAGGCTGACAGTTAGGCACCACTGTCAGAGGATGCCAGACTTCCTGTGTAAGGGGAGCTGGGAAAGGTTACAAGGAGAAAGTTGAGATAAGCTTAGCTCTCATACCTTACATTGCAAGGCACGAGGCAGGTGGCTAGGGAAGCACCTGATCCTGATTCTCAGGAAAAGGGGGAATCTGTATACTGGGACAAAAGGTTACTATACAGAGAGTGGGCCCCTGAAGGAGGGCTAGAGGTGAGAGGGTACAGCAGTTGGTAGTGCATAGAACTTACTGTCTGGTGCTTCTAGCCATAGCCCATGATATGCTCTTTGCAGGTCATTCGGGCATAAAACATACAAAGAGGCATATTATGCAGATCTTCTATTGGCCTGGAATTTCCAAAGATGTAACAGGGTACTGCAGGACCTGTGAGCAGTGTCAAAAAGTAGGGAAGGTAGCAGACAAGGTGAGAGCTCCTTTGATGCCTTTGCCTGTGATTGAGGAGCCATTTCAGAGGGTAGCTATGGATATTGTAGGTCCTCTGTGTACCCCATGTTCCACAGGGAAAAAGTATATCCTAGTGGTAGTGGATTATGCCACATGATACCCTGAGGCAGTGGCTTTGTCCTCCATTGAGGCAGAGAAGGTGGCAAATGCTTTATTAGATATTTTAAGCAGGGTTTGTTTACAGTGAGGTTCCCCAGGAATCCACAGGTTTTTCACCCTTTGAGTTGCTGTATGGGCATAGGGTGAAGGGACCTCTAGATTTAATTTTGAGATGAGTGGGAAGGTGAGTGCAAGTCTCACAAGGAGTCTGTTGTGGCATACGTCCTAAACCTCAGGACAAGGCTCAGGGAATTCATGGGCTTGGCCCAGGAGAACCTGGCAGAAGCCCAACAACAGAAAAAGGTGTGGTATGACAGGAATGCTCAAGCTAGACAATATGCTGTGGAGCAGCAGATAATGGTTCTCATTCCTGTCAGACACAACAAGCTGCATGCAGCTTGGGAGGGTCCCTACAGGGTGGTAAGAAAGAAAGGTAAGTGATGTTAACTACATGGTGTAACTACTAGGCAGATGGCAGGGGTACAAATTGTACCATGTTAACACAATGAAACCTTACCATGATAGGGAGGCCCTTGTGCTGAGCATTTGCAGTGGTTTGCAGGAGGAGTCTGAGGGAGATCTGGGGACTGATCTCCTGGGTGAGGCTCAGGCTGACACCTCAGTGGAAGGGGTAGCAATGTCCCAGCAGCTATCTCCTACCCAGGTTCGAGAAATCCGAGCAGTGTTGCAGGAATTTGTGGACATGTTCACTGGGAAACCAGGTGGATACAGGACCCCAAAGGCCTATTAGGCAGGCCCCTTATAGAGTGCCTGAGAGAGTCAAACAAACTCTGAGGGAGGAGGTACAGGAGATGTTGGAACTAGGGGTGATTCAAGAGTCCAACAGTCCCTGGGCCTCGTCAGTAGTGCTGGTGCCAAATAAGGATGGCAGCACCAGGTTCTGTGTGGACTACAGGAAATTAAGTAGTCACACAGAGTCAGATGCTTACCCCATGCCTAGGACAGATGAGGCCCTAGAGCAGCTGGGTGGGGATAAGTATCTTACAGCCATTGATCTTACCAAGGGTTACTGGCAGGAGCCTTTGACTCCCAGTGCTAGAGAGAAGTCAGCCTTTGTGACTCCTTTTGGCTTGTATGAGTTCACAAAGATCCGTGTGTGAGTGTGTGTGTTCGTTTGTGTGCATGTCTGTCTGTCTCTGACTGTGTAGAGAGCAATGCTTTTTAGGGTACTCACATGCCTTACAATTCATATACTCAACTTTGGCAAGGCTGCTGATGTCACCCACCTAGAAATACACCTCTGTGAAGGTTGTAGCCCTGTAATCTCTATAGCTCGTCCTGTAACTGCATACTGCTGTAGTGTGATGTAGAACTGTGGTAGGGTTCCATCCCCACCCATGGCAGTGCTGGATGTTTTGTGTGTGTTTCAATGTCTGTGTATGGAGCAATGCATTATAGGCTAGTCACACACAATACATTTCAAATGGCCTACTTTGGCAATCCTGCTGATGTCATTCATTCTGAAATATACCTTTGAAGAAGGGGTTCCCTAGTAATCCCCATGGTGCATCCTATAACAACTCCATGCTGTAGTGTGATATAGACCTCTGTTAGGGGTTCTATACCCACACATGTCAGTTGTGGATGTTTTGTATGTGCGTCACTGTCTGTGTAGGGAGCAATGCATTTTAGTCTAGTTACACACACTACAATTCAAATATTCTACATTGGCAATCCTGCTGATGTCATCCAATGTGATATACACCTTCGGGGAAGAAGTACTCCAGTAATCTCTCTAGCGTGTACTATAACTGTGTATTGCTGTAGTGTAATAAACTACTTAGGCAGGGGTTCTAGTCCTAGACATGACAGGTGTGTGTGTGTGTGTTTGCAACATGTATCCTGTGTGGAAGTGGTTGTGAGTGTGTGACATCTGTGGCCAATGTGGAGCGGGTTTTGCATGTTTCTTATATGGTGGCCCTAATATATATCACACTGTTCACCATACAGGGATAACAGATGTGAAATAGCTGAGAGGCTGGGGTGCAAAGCCATACCCATACATGTGACTTCAAGGCCAGGCAATCACAGTTAACAACCCCAGTATTACCCAGAGCACACTCTAAACCCATGTCTCATACACACACACATGCCTAGGCAACAGCCAATATGTGGTTAGTACACTGCATACTGGCCACTGATAGTAACTAGGCGGTGATGGCTGTGGGCTACAGAGGGCATGGCACCCTGTCCATCTGTCCAATATGCATGTACATGCAGACAGTGCACCTTCCCCATGTTCCCCAATGGACACCTAAAACACCTGTGGTGCCATCACGTGACCCACAAAGGACATACCATGCCTGACAACATACCTTGTATTGACAGATGCTACTGACACCAGGAAATGTTGTTAGCATGCTATCAATGTAGGTGCAGGGTAAACCTGCTGCCCATCACCAGTTCCCGCCACAGGTGGGCAAGACTGGCACATCTGATGATAATCTGTGTTCACAACATGGGCTAGACACCCCAGGTACAGTTCCACATGTCACTGTACATGCATGTGGGAGGCGTGCACATCCCAGACACTGTCCATGTCATGCACTAAGGAACACATACATGGCAAGTGATGTACAGCACTGGCCACACACAATAGTCACCCAGGTGACTGGATGGGGATACAATACCCACCTGTGTGGGCAAATGCAGACACTACAGCCCTGAGTCACAATGAAGACCATTGTTATGTGGCCTGATGCCAAGGTATACCCATCGCCTAACCTTGTACAGCCATCTGGCACAGTGGAGCACCACACAACCGTGCAGACATAAACCCATGCATGTCAGTACTGGCACCCTGTGTGTTTGTGTGTGTGTGTGTGTGTGTGTGTGTGTTGTATGGTGTGTATGTTCACAGCCACACTCCCTACAACCCCCATGGGCATGCTGAAGCATGCTGTCTGATGTCAGACACCTCCCCATACCCTTTGCCCATACAACCCCTGTATGACCCGTGTGGTGCGTGTGATACCTGCACAGTGATGTGGTGTAGCAATCCCACTACTGATGAGTTATAATCCTGGCCCTGCCAAGTGTGTCAATGTGTGTGCGTCCCTGTGAGAGTGTGGCTGTGTTGATATTGGCACCTGTACATGTGGACAGGCATGTGTATGTCACATATAGCTACTGTATCCCTGTTGCAGATGTCAGTCACCATCACATATATGTTCTGAGGCCTCCACAACAGGTAACCCATGTGGCACATTCAATAACTGCATAGAACTGTGATAGCACTACATAGTCGTCAGGGGTTTGATACCCTGTGCTGGTAGGTGTGTAACACAAACATGCTTAGGTTTTACTCTCCCACCATTCCATGCCTTGTCTTTGCCTCTGTCTGCCTCTCCCACTCCATCTCTGGTAGATTTAGAGACCTACGCCTGCTTTGCTTGGCAGCAGCATGTGTATTTTAAGTGATGATAATGATCAGCTGATGGCCTCTGCATGAATTGCAGCCCTCCCCTAGCTGATTGCATGTGGAACTGCTGTGGTAACATTCCCATAGCCAATTGCATGAAAACACACTCCAATATCTAGGAACATCATGTTGATTTTGGCCCTTTTCATTCACTGTGAGCAGGAACTAGATCTGTTGTTTGGCAAACAACATCTCAGATGGATTGGGGATTTACATCTAACAACATACACTGTGGAAACAGGGCAACACATAGGAGGGGATGTGCCTGACTTGACTACAGACTGTAAGTGCTGCTATACTGCATGTGGAGTACTGTTGGTTTAACAATGTGTGTGTGGATATGACTTTCCTACATGTCTCCATACCTGCCATGTCAGTTCCATGTTTATGTGGAATCCCCATATGCAGGGTCCTCTGCAGACAGGGCAGAGTGTTGTGCCTTTGGTTTCATGTGTTATCAATGGAGCATCTATCTGTGGACTGCAGAAGGTAGTGTGAGGATTGCAGTCTGTAGATGGTGAAAGCCGTGACAGTTACTGGCTTCTTATCCCTCACAGGACATATGTTGCAACAAACCCTATTACAACAGTAAATGTATGAGGTTATCACAGCAACACGTCATTACTGGCCCTGTGTATGTGCTTCCAGCCACAACTTTGTCAACCTGTGTACATATGTTGTGCTTGAAGTGGTGCATATGTGCTGTACACCATAATTAGTGTCATCATATCTGATAACAAGCCAGTGAGATATCAGACTGCTTCACATGTTATGTACAGTAGGGGTTATACTTGATGACATAACCTGGACATTCTGTGGATGTTTATACAGTCCTTCCTGTGTGTGGGCATCAGTGTTACAGACAGCAGGTAGCAATACCTCTTATAGGAGAACCGGCACACTCAGGGCAGCTACATATTTGTAGAAGGTTCAGGAACTACAGACAGAGTGTGAGTAGAGTTGTGTTATGCTTTGTATAGTACTGGTGTTACAGGGTGTGTGTGTATACATACTACTTTACCTTGGAACACAGTCTGTCTGCATAGCTCTCAACTGTGGGCCTATCCTCTTGGTGACCAGAGGTGTGCCTATCACGTGTTGTCTGTCCACCACACAGGTCTGTGTCAGATATTTCACTGGCAGTGTGTGTGTTGAGTGCTATCAGTACATGGCTACATCCATTTCTGTTTGTAACTGCAATTCCCTGACTAAGGATATGTTGCAGACTATCCAGTAACACCAGCAACTTGCTTAGTGTATGGCAGCAGTTCTCCACATTTGTGCCTGTGTTCCAGCCTCTGTCCTTCACCAGCATATCAAGTTTTGCATATATGACATGCTGTCGGGGGTTGTTCAGTAGTGGGCTGTGAGTATATCACACTGCCATTGCTGCCATCAGTCCACTTCTGTTGTATCTACACATACCGTGAGGCTGGGGCCAGATATGTGTGGCCATCAACTACACAATACATGTCTGCTCTTGTGCACTCCAGAGCCAGTGTATGTAACAGTGGTATAGGGCCCTGTATTACTGAGTCTGGGGGGGGGGCACCATAAATAACCTAGGCTGTTAAAATATATGGAGGTATCAGGGGTGAGTTGCCTTAAGATATCTGGATGTAAAGTACCGTATACGTCACCTATATTTACATTACTTACATATATTGGGTTAATGCAAGCCTACTGCCTCCTGCCATACAGACTGTTCTGTTTGTCAGTGTGCAGGTGATGGTGTCAGTTATGCCTTGTTATGTAACAGCTACAACCCATTTGGTCACATAACATCTTTACCACCTACTGATTTTGTACAGAGTGTAGATAGAGGCTGCTGAACTATACACCTGCATTACATACTGTTGATCTTATGGTATCCTGTGGCCCAGTCTGTCCTCACTATTGTACAATTTGAAGGGCTTGCCCTGGAGAGCAACAGTTGTGAACCTTTCCAGACTAGTGTATTAGTATAACTGTTTCACAGTTGCATTCCTCTGTTTATATGGATGTCAGTGTCTGAACAGAACTGTAATAGTACACAATGAAAGCTATTTAATTTCTGCAAACCTGTACATGGTGTTTCCCTATGACCTCTCTGTGGATATATGTTGCAGGCAACAATTGTCATTTGTATGGGTGGCCCATACAGTGTCCAGTTGTTCAGGTGTTAAGTATGGGCATAGTGGCTGTTCCATATTATGTGCACCTTCTACATATGTATCTTACTGTACATATATCTGCGTGTGTATGTGTAGTCACATGTATATCCATATATATATATATATATATATATATATATATATATATATATATATATATATATATATATATATATATATATATATATATACATACATATGTATTTGCATATCTGTGTCTGTGTATCTGTATCCTGGGGATGTTGATGGCTTCCACATTTTACATTTCCTATGGGAGGCAGACTGTACTGCATGATATGTCACCAATACCAGCCTGACATCATACAGTTAGGATGTAGTACTGTTAACATCTTGTGCCCATATCGTGTCAGATCCTGGTTATAGGATCTGCAACACTTGGTGTGTATTGCAGGGGGTATGCCTATTTGTACAAGACGTATAGTGTGTGGGGCCTCTCAACCCCATTAATGGTGCATGTGGACATATGTGTGTTTGTTAATCTGCCATTGCTTTCTACAGATGTATGGCCTTATATAGCGATATAGATATATATATCTGCCTATATATATATATATATATATATATATATATATATATATATATATATATATATATATATATATATATATATATATATATATATATATAAAAAACTATGTCCATATATACCTGCATAGATGTATATCTGCATACACATATGTAACTTGTTGTGTATATGTAGACATATAGGTGTAGACACATATATGTGTCTGTAGGCATTTGCATGTATATAGATATGTTCATATATATTAAAATATATGTATAAAGTTGTAGAAATTTATATATTTATATATATATATATATATATATATATATATATATATACACACATATAGATATGTTGTATCTGTTTAGATATTGATATATTTACACACAGATACAGCTAGATGATGGTATACATTCTCTGTGCTGTTGCATGACTGGACTGGATGATATGTTTCTGAAAACATCCGATTTATTTGTAACTGGCATGGCTTAGTGGTAAATCACTTTGTCTATGTTGTGCAGGGTCCTGGGTTCAAGCCTTGCAAGAGCTGTATATTTTATTGCTGGGCAAAACACGGCCCATTGGATACAGAGTGATTAAGGCACTTTTGAGCAGTTGTAAGTGGGTTTGCTTGGGGATAAGCACTGCCTACACAGGTTAAGCAACTTAGAAGCTAAGTGTAAGGCACTGTAACCGGAAGTTAGCAGTGCTTAGCTCCGCGCAAACCCACTTACAACTGCTTAAAAGTGCCTTAATCAGTCTGTAAACAACGGGCCATGTTCTGCCCAGCAATAAAATAAACAGCTCCTGCAATGCTCGAACCCAGGACCCTGCACACAATAGACAAAATGATTTACCACTAAGCCATGGCAGAGATGCGTGATCATGATGTTTTCACAAACATATCATCCAGCCCAGGTATTCAACACTACGAGGAATGTATTTCAACATGTAGATGTATGTGTGTGTATATATATATTAATATCTAAATGGATTTAACATATCTATACATGTAGATATAGATGTATAAATATATACATACATATATATATATATATATATATATATATATATATATATATATATATATATATATATATATATATATATATATATATATATATATACACATAGATATGCATACATCTGTAGATATATATGTCTACATCCATATGTCCACATATATATATATATATATATATATATATATATATATATATATATATATATATAAAAGCATATATATCTATATAGGTATATATGGACACACATCTGTAGATAAAATTGGAAACATAACAAAAACATAAAAATGAATGAAAAGCCAACCAGTAAAAATAATAATAATAAACCCCAGCAGGACAGAAGATCCACAAAAGATGTTTATTGAGTGTTTTCGTTTAATATAATACAAAACTTCATCAGAATATCAGTGAGCGAAGCCAGCAGCCTTAGGTGGGACAGGACAAGAAGGGAACAGAGGGATTTTAAAAACATATATGTCTACATGCACCATTAATGGGTTTGAGAGGCCCAGCCAACATACATCTGGCATGAATAGGTATTCCAAGAGACAAACTATGTTATAAAAAACAAACTGCTGATCCAAAATAACTATGAACAAACGTCCACTGGAAGCAATGCAGGAAAATCTGTTTAATAGTACAGTTAAGCGCTTTTTGTTACTCCCAATCAGAGTAACTTCTTCAGACTACTTAAAATTAGTTAATTAGACGTTATATAATGTGTTCAATTAATCAATTTATCTTTATAAAATCAAGGTTTAAAGCTATAAGAGCACTAATATTTTACACTTAAAATGCAATATGCCCAATGTGAAGTTACAAGTAATAGAAGACTACTGACAAAGTGAAAACAAACCCAGCTGAACCTTCTTATGTATCACATACATTATAGTATATGGCACTGATCTTTTTATATTGTATTATAGTCATACTGTTGTGTTATTCATTTGGGAAGCATTATTATATAATAAATTAAATAAATTGAATAAAATAAAATATAAAATATTTCCCTCTGGACTTAAACAATAAATGTGTTCAAGAATTACACATGTATGACTGTTAGTTATGTCATAAACAATGAATAAGAATTAGTACAGTCTTTTTATCAAGATTTTAGAAATTCTATTATTTGTAATTTAAACATGTCATATTTGTTAAAATATAAAATGTCACAAACATATGTTTTTACACTATTTCCATCAACATTGTTGTGCATATACTCATGTACATATACATGTCTGTGTTCGTGTACGTAGATAAACTTACACATAAAAATACTTGAATTTCGTACACCTAACACATTTTTTTAAGATTTTTGTTAAAAACTAAGGTCTAAGTCTATTATATTATTTTATACTACAAATTATAAGTGTAGTTAATAGTATATAGAATTGTGTGATATGTTAGTTAATTAGATGTTACAGTAAACATTAATTTATGTGTATAAATTGTGTACCATATATTGTTTTGTGCAATATGAGTACATATATATATTGGTTATCTATCTATACTCTTTAGTTTTAAAAGGCAACTAATGTTGCAGTGTTCATTTAGACCTGGTTTTACAAATGCATTTGTTCTCCACTGCCATATCAATTCCCTTTCTTCTAATAATAAATTATATGGGCCTCCTCTAATGTCAGTGTAAATTTGGTCAAATGCAGTAAATCTAAAATTGTGGCCTGGGTTAGCTGCAATGTGTTTAAATAATGCGTTTTCTGTCTTACTGTTAAGTATAGCATATGTCTAGGGGGTGGGAAATTGGCCTAATGGGGGTGGGAAATTGGCCTAATGGTTTAGGTGTTTACCTTACAGACACAAGGTGCAGGGTTTGAGTCTCACATGGGGTAACTGGCTAGGCTTAAAATGGCCTGAAAGGGCAGGTAGCCTAGTACTAACCTATGACCTATGAACCTATGTATGCTCGTACACCCTCTCTTTAAGTTGTCATTCAGTTTTCCCTATGTAGAAAGCTGAACAGAGGGTGCACGTAGCTACATATATTACTAAGTTAGATTTACAGTTCAACTTCTTCTGAATTTTATATTTCTTATTGTTAATGTGAACGTATTCACTGCAAGCCATGTGCTTACACATATTGCAGCTGTTACAATTTGTCATGCCATTTCTGTTGGTAAATTCTTTTGTAGTGGTATTTGATTCCAATATATTTTTAATGTTTTTTCCTTTTCTGAACACTACTTTAGGTTGCTCAGGAAGTTTATAATTGATAGTCTTGTCTTGTTGTATGAGCGCCTAGTGTAGGATGTAAATTTGGATTATATTCACTAACTACTCTAAGTGGGTTAGTAATACCTGTAGAGTCTCCTAGTAGTAGATTCAAGTTTAATTTTCTTACAAATAGTTTCAGATCCTTAATGGTTTGGACCAAGTTCATAGGTTTGCTAGGTACAAATGTTTGTCCTTTAGCAAATATTTCGATCAAAAGGGGATTTATTTCGATACATGAAAAATTGTAAATATTGAAATCGCCCACTTCATTGTGGATGATATTTGGCCCGGAGCTGTCATGTTCTATCTCTTCGGATTGTTGTAGGGGCGAAATTTGTTTTTTTGGTTCTGATTGTTATAATTATTACCAAATTGTTGATTGTTGTTAAAATGTCTCTTAGGAATAGCACCCAGCTCGATGTTATTGTGGTTGCCTTCATGTTGCATTCTGTCCGGAAAATGTCCATTAGGTTGTTCTTCATTATACCTCCTTTGTTTTCTGTTTCTGAGCCACCCTGCCCAGGTGTTGTTATTATTGTAGTTTGGATTAATGTCTCTACTACTAGAGTAGTCATTTTCAAGTTCTTGACTGAGGTCTAAATTAATTTGTTGCAGTGACATGAAGGCAGATTCATTAACTGGAACAGTTGCAAGACCAGTTTGTGACCCTGGTGGGTTAGGGTACGCTTTCCCATTTCTGTATGCTAATTTGTCTCTATTGAGTTTTTTAACTTTGTTAAGTTTCAATTTTAACATAAGTTGATCGATAGAATTAAAAATTCTATCGTATTCATACTTATATCTAAAGAAGTCTGTATGTTAAAAATCATACTGTTCAAATCAGCGACTTCTTTAGATAATTCAGTTATTTGCAAGTTGTAATGTCTGATGATACAGTTCATGAGTGCAATACCTTGGTCATCAAATAAAGACTTTAATTCTAGATGAAATACTGAATTTTCAATCAAACCAGTGGGATAAATGTGGCGTCATAGTCCTTTAGGTACCAGTCCTAGTCTACAGCATTCTTGAAAATAGTGAACTTCTAATTGTAATTTTTTGATTTTTAACAGTTTTACATCTAATGTTTTAAGATTATTTGTAACTGTTTGTTCACTAACCTCGAGTGAATCAGCGTTGTCTGCCAGTTGCTCCAAAGTAGTCTGTTCACCGAAAGTGAAGTTTCTGGTGTTAAGGATCCAGTCCTGGAATGTTGGAGCTCCAATAAGCTCTCTAACACCGTTTTGAACTGTTGTTGCTGGTCCGGTTCCATTATTCACGTCTCGTGAATGGTTAGTTAAACCCAGATTTGTAGTGCCTGTTGTTTGTATAGGCAGATTAACATTAAATGTGCGGTTGTCATTAGAATTTGAATTTTCTTCTCTCGTTTGACATAGAGAGTCTGTATCAGCTGACTGCAGCATTCCGTTATCAATAGTGCTCTGCATTTTTGAACTGTTGACGATACTCCGTGCTGTTGGACCGGGTGGTGTCCTTTGCCCAAGAGGGATAGACCCAAGAGGGTCCGATGAATCAACGATGTTCTGATTAGTACCATTAGATGCCGATAATTGAGAATCCAGTCTAGTTGTCAGAAGGTCGACATGCTGGGTTAAAGCTAAGATTAAAGCTGTTAGGTTTACTTGTTCCTCGCCATTCCTTACAGAGTTAGAAGCGAGTAATAAAGGAGATGTACAATCCTCACCGTCACCAGGGTCGTTCGATGCCATAGTTTACACAAAGAGACAAACTGTATTGCAGAAAACAAACTGCTGATCCAAAATAACTACGAACAAATGTCCACTGGAAGCAATGTAGGAAATTCTGTTTAATAATACAGTTAAGCGCTTTTCGTTACTCCCAGTCAGAGTAACTTCTTCAGACTACTTAAAATTAGTTAATTAGACCTTATATAATGTGTTCAATTAATCAATTTATCTTTATAAAATCAAGATTTAAAGCTATAAGAGCACTAATATTCTACACTTAAAATGCAATATGCCCAATGTGAAGTTACAAGTAATAGAAGACTACTGACAAAGTGAAAACAAACCCAGCTGAACCTTCTTATGTATCACATACATTATAGTATATGGCACTGATCTTTTTATATTGTATTATAGTCATACTGTTGTGTTATTAATTTGGGAAGCATTATTATATAATAAATTAAATAAATTGAATAAAATAAAATAAAATAAAATATAAAATATTTCCCTCTGGACTTAAACAATAAATGTGTTCAAGAATTACACATGTATGACTGTTAGTTATGTCATAAACAATGAATAAGAATTAGTACAGTCTTTTTATCAAGATTTTAGAAATTCTATTATTTGTAATTTAAACATGTCATATTTGTTAAAATATAAAATGTCACAAACATATGTTTTTACACTATTTCCATCAACATTGTTGTGCATATACTCATGTACATATACATGTCTGTGTTCGTGTACGTAGATAAACTTACACATAAAAATACTTGAATTTCGTACACCTAACACATTTTTTTAAGATTTTTGTTAAAAACTAAGGTCTAAGTCTCTTATATTATTTTATACTACAAATTATAAGTGTAGTTAATAGTATATAGAATTGTGTAATATGTTAGTTAATTAGATGTTACAGTAAACATTAATTTATGTGTATAAATTGTGTACCATATATTGTTTTGTGCAATATGAGTACATATATATATTGGTTATCTATCTAGACTCTTTAGTTTTAAAAGGCAACTAATGTTGCAGTGTTCATTTAGACCTGGTTTTACAAATGCATTTGTTCTCCGCTGCCATATCAATTCCCTTTCTTCTAATAATAAATTATATGGGCCTCCTCTAATGTCAGTGTAAATTTGGTCAAATGCAGTAAATCTAAAATTGTGGCCTGGGTTAGCTGCAATGTGTTTAAATAATGCGTTTTCTGTCTTACTGTTAAGTATAGCATATGTATGCTCGTACACACTCTCTTTAAGTTGTCGTTCAGTTTTCCCTATGTAGAAAGATGAACAGAGGGTGCACGTAGCTACATATATTACTAATTTAGATTTACAGTTCAACTTCTTCTGAATTTTATATTTCTTATTGTTAATGTGAACGTATTCACCGCAAGCCATGTGCTTACACATATTGCAGCTGTTACAATTTGTCATGCCATTTCTGTTGATAAATTCTTTTATAGTGGTATTTGATTCCAATATATTTTTAATGTTTTTTCCTTTTCTGAACACTACTTTAGGTTGCTCAGGAAGTTTATAATTGATATAGTTTATAATTGATAGTCTTGTCAAACATTGGACAAACATTTGTACCTAGCAAACCTATGAACTTGGTCCAAACCATTAAGGATCTGAAACTATTTGTAAGAAAATTAAACTTGAATCTACTACTAGGAGACTCTACAGGTATTCCTAACCCACTTAGAGTAGTTAGTGAATATAATCCAAATTTACATCCTACACTACAAATATTTGAACAACTTATGGAATTGGATTTGAGATGCTTAAATAACAGTCAAGATAATGTTTTTCATAAAAAATTGTCACTGAAAAATATAAGTTCTGAAGAATTAGAAGCACTAACTACTTTTAAATCCCTAAATATCAGAACTATGAAACCAGACAAGGGTGGGGGGTTAGTCATATTTGACAACTGTGACTATGTAAACAGAGTAGAGGAAATTTTAGAATCTGACACATATAGTGAGGTGTCTATAAATGAAGTAAACACTGCATATATGAGGATAAAAGGGTACTACAGTGATTTATTTATGGATGGATACATCGACATAGATTCATATCATTACATATCTATGAACTGGCCAAAGATACCGATTCTATTTGCTATACCTAAAATTCATAAAAGTATTATGAATCCACCATTTAGACCATTAATAGATGGACGCAACTCAATCACATACGCCGCAGCAAAACTTGTTGACAACATTCTGAAAAAATATCTCAAGACAGAGCTCAAGTCTGCAAAGACTCGTGGACTTTCTTAGAGAATTTAAACAACATTGAATATAACAATCACTACAATTTTGTAACTATAGATGTTATAGACTTGTACACATCTATTCCCCACTTAGAAGCTATAGAATGGGTGAACTTATTCCTTATAAGTAAAGGAGTACAACCTAATGAAATGTTCACAGTCACAACATTACTTGATATTATACTAACTAACAATTTTTTCACCTTTAACAACAAGTTATATTTACAAAAATGCGGCGTTGCTATGGGTTTGCCATGTGGCGCTAGTCTAGCAAATACAGTCATGGTTTACTGGGAAAACTATTATATTTTCAAAAACACTGAATGGAGACCGTACATAAAATATTATACTCGGTTCCTTGATGACATTTTCATTTTATTTCAAGGACCGAATGAAATAGCAAATAAATTTCTATGTTACATAAATAATACCACTGAATTTTTTAAGTTCACTTTAGACTTTCAACCAAAGACAATAAATTATTTAGATATCAATTTAAATAAGGATCTGGAGAGTATGCAGTATTTAGCTAAAATACATAGAAAAGAGACCTTCTGCAACTCCTACCTCCATTACACTAGTTTACATCCCTTTACACAAAAGAAAGCTATAGTAAAGGGACAATTCATTAGAGCAGCTCGCATGACAACTTCATTTGATGACTTTATAACAGAATGTAGTTCAATAAAGATTTTTTTCACTGAAAGAGGTTACCCATATGAACTAGTAAATGAAGTCTTAAATGAAGTAATATATAAAACAGAAAGTGGTAACATAGCTCCAATCTTACAGATCAGAGAGAGAACTCCTAGTGGAGAGAATATATATTATAACACAGATAGTATACATAACTTGGAAAACTCTGTGTTAGAAGAAAATTTGTCCGATAGTGTAACAAAACAAGAAGCAAGGAATTTTCAGATATCATACGTCACAACGTACAATATGGACAGTAATATTATAAATAAGATATTGTACAAAAACTGGGCGCTCATACAACAAGACAAGACTATCAATTATAAACTTCCTGAGCAACCTAAAGTAGTGTTCAGAAAAGGAAAAACATTAAAAATATATTGGAATCAAATACCACTATAAAAGAATTTACCAACAGAAATGGCATGACAAATTGTAACAGCTGCAATATGTGTAAGCACATGGCTTGCGGTGAATACGTTCACATTAACAATAAGAAATATAAAATTCAGAAGAAGTTGAACTGTAAATCTAAATTAGTAATATATGTAGCTACGTGCACCCTCTGTTCAGCTTTCTACATAGGGAAAACTGAACGACAACTTAAAGAGAGGGTGTACGAGCATACATATGCCATACTTAACAGTAAGACAGAAAATGCATTATTTAAACACATTGCAGCTAACCCAGGCCACAATTTTACATTTACTGCATTTGACCAAATTTACACTGACATTAGAGGAGGCCCATATAATTTATTATTAGAAGAAAGGGAATTGATATGGCAGTGGAGAACAAATGCATTTGTAAAACCAGGTCTAAATGAACACTGCAACATTAGTTGCCTTTTAAAACTAAAGAGTCTAGATAGATAACCAATATATATATGTACTCATATTGCACAATACAATATATGGTACACAATTTATACACATAAATTAATGTTTACTGTAACATCTAATTAACTAACATATTACACAATTCTATATACTATTAACTACACTTATAATTTGTAGTATAAAATAATATAATAGACTTACCCCGGGATTCATGAAGCTCGGCGCAAGGCCGGCGTAAGGTCTGCGCCGGCGGTGCAGTGAATAGCCGGCGCAGTAGCGCCATATGCATATTAATGAGAGTGCACCGCAACCACAGACACGTGCGTAGTGTACGTGAGCGAGCCCAGGTAGGATGCGTCTGGAGGCGTGTCTAAGCCGGCATGAGGTGAGCAACCTAATGTGCTGACAGCCACGGTCCGCCCATAATAGTAATGGCAGCAGCCAGGTCCCGTGCAGAATGAAACGCACGTAGAGTATGCAACATAGTACCCGTCCCAAATAAGCGGAGAAGCAAATACAAGCCACGAAGGCTTAAGTGTACCCATCCAAGGAGCAAAGGATACGCATAAGACCGCGTTTGTCCCGCAATGCACCGTCAGTGGTTACACTCAGAGAAGGTGTACAGCAGCATGTCAGCGCCGCACCGACATAGGAGCAGCGACTAAGGTCACCACCTGTCCCACTCTGTGGGGCAGTCTCTCTATGGGCAGTTGTGTCCCAAAAACGTATTAAAATGGCAAATGTGCTAAGATTGTAGGACATAATGATATCCCGTATTTAATGTAATGGTAGCATGAATTGGTTATTTCTGTAACTGAAATACCTAAATGTCACAAGAAACAGAATAAGCAAGCAAACTGCCACAACAATAAGCTTTTATTTAGGCAAACAAGTGAAGTTCTATGCTATATAGTGACCGTGTGTATGTGTCGGCCTGTAAAGTCAGATGTGAGTCGGAAATATCCCAGCTTGGAAACTGGAAAAGGTGGCAACCCCAGTAGCGACATGGGCATGGTCACCAGGGTTACCAGCTGTCCCAATGTGCCATGGACAGTCCCTGATTGGACAGTTGTGTCCCTGCAACAATCGGAAAAATGGAAAATGACCTCAGATCCCCTGCCAAAATATTCCCGCAATATACATGTAATAGTAGTATAAAACATATACATTTGTATATGAAACACATACATGGCATAAGAAAATGAATAAGGAACCTAAATGCTTACAGAATAAGCTTATAGTATGGCAAACAAGTGAAGTTCTGTCAACTGCACTTGCCGTGGGTATGTGTAGTCCTGCAAATTCGAAGTTTCCACATAACATGCCCCACTATGGGCATTGGAAAAGGTGCCAACCATAATGGTCACAAGCAGTAGTGAGAGTACATAGCCGGGTAGCTGTGTTGACATAACAACAGTAAGGAATCAAGATACCTTAAACACAGGCAAACATGTGCATAGCAACATATCCCACACCCAGCAACGTCTCTGTCGCATACACTGGATGGCGTATGTTGAAGTGTAATATCCAGAAGCAGAACCCATGCATTCAGATGTAATACACAATAGCCTCATTGTACATGTCAGTCCCACCCATGTACACCTGTGCACCCTAACCTGCTAGCATCCGTGTGCAGCTATACACCCACACACAATGTGCATACCTGAAATGTGGTAAGATGTTTGTGTTAGGCAATGCCACGCTGGCAAATCGTACCCACATGTCACCAACCCACCTCAGGTACAGATATGTAAATGGCTGCATGTGAATGTGTCTGCAGAATGTGTACATCCCGCATGTGGTATGTACCCGTCGAAACCATATAGGTTTGCATACGACACGGTGCACATAACTGTACACATGTGGACAAGTCGGGTTGTTGAACCACCGCATCGATGATTAGCTATGCAGTGAAGTCGATCACATATAGCGGAACACGTGCCTACCAAACAGGGCTTCCTAACAGGGTGCTACAGGCAAAGAAGGGGAAGGTGGGACATCACATGTGGAGAGTAAGCGTTGCGGACGGCCAAATACACACGGTCAAGGTAAAGGGCGGAACAACATGCATATGGCGGATGGATGTTGTTGAAAAATATATATAGAAACACATATGAAGTGCCAGTTTAGACTCGAAATACTATATAATGCATTGAATTGTACCGTACAATATGGCAGTAGAACTAAGCCTGCATGTAATTGGTGAAGCTAAGCTGTAGTGTGATGGAATTCTGATCCTGGCAGTAACCAGTACAGCAGGCTTATGTCTGTCAGCATTAATTATCTGCTGGGTTACAGAACAATAAATGTATGTACATGCATAACATCACCCCTTCCTCTGAGGAGGATGGCCTTGTGAGCTCTATCGAAGATAACAGTACAACTCCTTACCAGAGAGACAAAGCAACGTATTAAGAAATTAACTGACTACAGTATCGGAACAGTCTAGGGTCCTTGAAACAGCTACAATCACAGAAGGACACTGTAATTGACAAGGTGCCTTGCAAGGCTGTGTTATTCTCATGGGAAAACATTTTAAAAGCACGACCCCAGCACCCACGTATGTATAGACTATTGTGGACCATAGTGATGGAAATGCCCTGTGACCGACCACGTCAGTAAGGTGGGCAAAAGCTGATTGTAAACACTATATAAAGAAACTGCTTACTGTATAGAGTCAGACAAAACTCTCATACTTGGACTGTATATTATTTAGCCTGCCTGTGTACACTACTAAAACTTTCTGAACCCGAGCCTCCTGTGTTATTGACTGTCACTTAGAAAAGCCTACTGATAACTACAGTCTGGTTTTAACAACTTATTTGACATTGTGATCCTTGTAATCCGAATTCCCTTGGTAAGCTACAGGTCAGAGTGCATGGCTGGTTAGACATCTACGCAGGAGAATTTGCCTAAATGGTTCTTCTTGAATGAAAAGACCTCCGACTGAATTGTTGTGTGTAAAGAGGCTGTTTACTGTCTGATCTGTGGCTGAAAAGCGGAAAACTGGATCCCAAGAAGAAATCGTGCAGCCTTAAACAGGAGGCTCAGGTAAGGAGTGTTTGCCTCTTTGTCTCTATTGTAGATCAGGGACCAGACTACATTGTGTTTCTGTTAACAGTTGTGATAGCGGGTTGAAGACCTATCCAAATACTGTTAAATCTGAACATAGGTCAGGGGAACACACAGCAGAGTAAATAGTCATTGTAGACACTACAGTGGATACAGGGAAGGAGACACCACGTGGTATGAGAGAAGGGTACGTAGCAGTCGTGTAGAGGATATGGGAGATTATTGAAGAAACAGATCATGTGATCCGCGTTTGACGGGTGACGTGAAGTATATGCAATCGCAGAGAGCACATAATGTGAGTTATCCAGCAAAATGGGGTAATAAATATGACATTGATGGCATATTACACAAAATATCGTTACTGAAACATTGTAATCCCTGAAAATGTGATGCACATGTTCTAGGGTAAACACCTGTTCCACCCTGAGAGGGACAGTCCCTCTTTGGCCAGTTGTGTCCTGCAAACAAACCGAACAAATGGCAAATGTCCTGATATCTCAGGACAAACATTTCCCAGATATCTTTCAAAATGGTAGCATAAAACAGTAATTTTGTATCTGGAACAACAAAATATCATAATAAACAGAATAAGCAACTGTAATGCTACAACAATTGGTCGCTCTCCTGGCAAAAAGTGAAATCCTGTCCTATGTACTGGCCGTGGGTATGCTTTTTCCTGGAAAATTACACGTTCCGAACACTAATGTCCCACATTGTGCATTTGAAAAGGTGGCAGCCCTAAGATGTGCAGGCGACAAAACAGCGACAATTGGGTATCCGTCATGCACATAGGTGGATTGAGGTAGTGAACCGAAGGGAACAGAACACTACAAATGGCAAAGCATCATACGTACACAGAGAAGATCATAATACAGTAGTACCGATAGCCCCCCCCCACACCCCCTACCACCTCCGATACCACATCCAGGATATGAAGCGGGAGGGCAGGCTAGTCCCCACACGTTATCCTGTGGCAACAGAGGTATCACAACGACCAAATGTAACAGAAGCTATTGAAACCACATCCCGAACTCGTAACATACCTAGGGACACCCGAGTAAGAAGACAGTCACTAGAACAGAGTGAGGATATCTGTCAATTAATTGAAGTACCGAACCCTCATGCAGGACAGGAAGGCCAGGACCCAACCCCGTAGTGTATAGACCGTGGACACCAGAAGATATCTGTAAAGTCACAGAGGAATTCCCCATCTACAAAGTAATCGCTATTCACCATGCAATACCCTGTATCTTCTGATCGGAAAACAAAGGGGGAATGGCGGATGGTACAGTATGTACAAGCTGTAAATCATGTAATAATACTTAGGGTAGCGATGGTGCCAGACCCACACACTATATTCAATGCTATGAACACGCCACAGAAGTATCTTACCGTGGTACATATAAGCTATGCTTCCTTTGCAATACCTATACATCCAGATAGTCCGTATTGCTTTGCATGTACATTCAGGGTAACAGATACAGCCATACCCGGCTATCGCGGGGATACTGTGAAAGTACAATGATATTCCCACAGGAGATGGCTAGCTACATTCCGGTGTTAACTCCACCGGGGCCAGTCAAGTTCTACTTTATGTGGATGATATTCTGCTTGCGGCCCCTACCCAGCAGCAATGTATGGAAGATACAATAGCATTATTGAGATATTCAGCAGAACAGGGACATAAAGTAAGCAAGCATAAATTGCAACTACAGAGAATACAGGTCAAGTACCTGGGATATGTGGTATCCAAGTAGGGTAGAACATCACATGGCGTTAGGAAGGTAGCAATTTCATAAGCACCCAAGCCAACTAACAAGAAGGGAATGAAGTCCTGTCTGGGCCGACTAACATTTGTCAAAGCTGGTTACCAAACAATGCTTTGGAATCAGCTGTATTGTCTGCCTTAATCTTTAATACACCTATGGCAGCACAACACATACTACACTGGATTACAGTAGCAGAAACAGCTTTCTGCAGACTAGAACGATTGATAGCTTCAACATCTGTAGTAGGTCTCCTGAATAATCATAACACATGTTGTCAGACTGTAGATTGTAAGCGGAGATATATCGCCTCAGTCTTGATGCTACAGCATGGAAGTAAGCAACGCTACATAGCTTACTACTCATTGCAGTTGG
The DNA here is from genome assembly GCF_019279795.1 of Protopterus annectens. Classification (NCBI taxonomy): domain Eukaryota; kingdom Metazoa; phylum Chordata; order Ceratodontiformes; family Protopteridae; genus Protopterus; species Protopterus annectens. Next base: position 835,118,126 of record NC_056744.1, read on the forward strand.
ACACTGTGGCATGGTCAGTGCCACATTGTGTACAGAGCAGTTGTTGTAGCACCCATGGCAGTACAGGCCCGGCCTTAATGTTACTAGACCACCCTCTCACTGTGAGAATGTCTCATGCAGTTGCGATCAGTCTGCTGCAAGAGAAGATAGCATTCCTGACCCGTGCTAGACATTTGTCTTGTTTGACCATACCACTGAGTCAACCTCATATGGTGATTGAACGTTGTACAACATGAAACCTATCAGCGTCACGTCCGACACCTGTGTATGGCACACCACACAGTTGCCTATACGAAATGGATTAAATAACTACACACAGACATGATATCACTGATATACCCTTAGATGATGCAGAGGTGACAGTTAATGTGTACGGATCATGTAGACAGAGTCCTACAGGATCGAATCAAGTAGGTTATGCAGTAGGTATTAAAAATGAGTTTGTAGGCGCCCAAACCCTGCAGCATAACGTGTCTGCTCAAGCAGCAGAATAGATAGCTTTAACACGTGCTTGTACTGTAGCGGAAAACTGATGTGTGGACATATGTCCCGATAGTCAGTATGTTGTCTGTACAGTGCATGTTTATGAGCAGCAGTGGAAGAATAGGGAATGATAACATCCACGGTAAACCGATTAATCATGCGCAATTGATCTTGAATGCATTAGACTCCATTCAGTTACCCACTAAAGTAGGTAATTGTAAATGTGCAGGTCATAGAAAGCAACAGGATAACAGTAGGAAAGGTAAGGCATGAGCTCATGCATCTGCAAAACAAGCAGCCTCACACTTGGAAAGTGTTTGTGTGAATGAGGAATGACAAACCTCAGACAGTTTAGATGTAGAAATTTTACAAACAATGCAAACATCAACTACGAAAGCAGAAAAGCCGACGTGGGTATGGCGAGGAGCAATCCTTGAACACGGACTGCACATATCCACAGTGATAAAGCCAATATTAACGTCTAATGTATTCAGATATGCGGCTTTGTGGAGCCATGGGTAGAGACATGTCTCAACAGGGGATGGTACATTTGGTTAACAGAATACCCTAACATACGGAATTACGAACCACATACAAACATCATGAGCAGCGTGTCACATTTGCAGTAGATATCATGCACAGGGAGCATTTAAACCGAAGGGAGTGAGTTTACCTACACCACCATAACCGTTCCGTACTATTTGTATGGAGTTCATACATCTGAATAAATGTGAAGGGAACAAATACTGTTTAGTGATTACACATATATATAATCAAAATGGGTAGAAGCATTCCCAACCATGAACCCGGATGCAGCAGCAGTGGCAAAGGTGCCAGTAAAATAAAGTATCCCTAGATCTGGCATGCTGTAAAGAAGCTACAGTGACAATAGAACACATGTAGTGAACCAGACAATCACGCAACCTGGGGATTATTTTGTATTTCCATGAATGTAAATTGCATGTACAACCCACAGTCAGCATGACTGCTGGCGCCGTAAAATGGGATCCAGAGAAATAAGTAGAGGAGGTTGGTGGGTGACATCCAGGCGAGTTACATGTGCTGTCTACCTCTAGCATTGCTGAGCATGACAACAGTTCCAAATGTAAAGTGCTGCACCCACTTGAAGTAGTATGTGGAATGGCATATCATGTGCCAGAGTGGAAAGCTGTCATGCCTGCAGAGCCGGAGGTCGATGGCTCATTAGCAGGTGACATGAGAGGATTGTTAACCAATAACACTGTTCTTCAGTTAAAGTCTTTTACAGATAAAGAGCAAGCGAAGACGGACGCATAGCTGACACCAGTATCCTGTGTGTATGTCACTGTTATCCAAAGAACATTATTGGCAAGTGGAAAGTGTGAAGGTCTGTACCAGGTACTGTTGGCACCGCCTACTGCAGTAAAGTTTGCAGAGAGGTCGTCCTGGGTCCACCTCACATTTTTCAAACCGGTAAAGGATATCAAGTCTGATTGACATCTTGTAGCTGATATACCATAGAGCCTGAATCACCCGGGCAAGACTGTATAACAATACAAAGCAACCCCAAAGACATTTTGTTTGCTGTCCTAATGATTATACACCTATTAACCATGTTTGTGTTCACTTTACATTTGTCGGGACCTTACCTGCATATAACTACATGGATACAAATACTGATACGTGATGAACTGGCCACAGAGAGACTTCAACACAACAACAAATACCTAGGCATGGCGTGTGCATATACAGACTATGAACACTTTAAATTGCTGTGTTTGTACTGCCATACCTACATCATATGGAGGACTTCCGATGCATGTTGTCCCCTTGGGGATAGATTGAGACTTGTGAATATTTACACTTTGATACAGGTTCTGTGAGATCACAGGACAACGTGGCACTGTACTTACCTGTTACACAAAAAGGAATTGTATGTTATCATAAACATGATACAGTTTCAGTTGGTGGGAGTATTTGTAACATAACTGTGTCTTACGAATGTCATATAACAGCCAAAGATCACAGTACTACTTGTAGCACCATTCATTATTTGTATTGAAACATCATGAGAACAATGTGAAAGGATGTGCAGAAACATCCTGAATTGTATAAACAGTCCTCTGTTAGAGACAGGAAAATGTTACATGCAGAGGTAACCCGCATCAGTAGTAAAGTAGAATATTGTTATGTTGTTTGTGGGAAAAAAGCATATCAATGGTTACCTGGGAATTGGTCCGGCAGTTGTTATTTGGGTTATCTGGCTCCAGTCACATGACATACTGCACAATTGCCTCTGGGTGCGAAACGAACTATAACACATATAGCTCGAAGAACTGGGAACACAGTCGAGAAACCTACTAATCCAGTGGGTGAAATGGAAGCTGTTCTGACATTCCAGTCTTCTGCAAGAGATAAAGGAATATCGATTCATATGGACTTGAGTGACAGCGTCATAACCTGGGCTGGAACACTCCCAGCTTGTGGAGTAGTGAAATCAGTCAGGGAACAGAGGAAGTTATCAAAACCTGTCGGAGGAATGATGAATGTGACTTTCCGCTCTTGAACTTGTGACTGATGAACTGGATGCAATGAGAACTGTTGTGTCACAAAATGTAATAGCGCACGACTGCACCGTGGCGGCGATAATTGGTACGTGCGCGCTTATTAAAGAAGATCGCTGTGTCCAACTACCACATGAAAAGACCAAAATCAACGCCCACCTAGAGGTAATACAGCAGGTGTCATCCATGGCGGAACCAGGCCCAAACCCACTGACGAACCATTTCCACAAACCATTTGGTGGATGGGGTCAGTCATACTGAATATCATGATTGCCATTTGTGTTGTTCTGCTCATATTGGGAGCATGTGTCTATTGCGGGATACTTTGCATGTAAGTATTAGTCAGGGACTCTGGCGACATATCTGTACCCGAGACTATGTATCAAGACCTGTAGTGGTATTTGTCAATAGAAAATGCAATCCTTCTTGAAATGTACAACAAATTACTTGCCTAGTTAAACGTTCCAGAGAGGAAGAGGCTAGGGAATGAAATAATGTTGTATATGTTTCTGGATAGAATAGAAGCAATCAAAGGAGGGAGAATGTTAGCAAAATACATATTTAAACATATATATGACGTGCAACTTTAGAAGCAAATAGTGTATAATGCATATTATTCTATCTTACAATATGGCAGTAGAGCTTATCATGCATGTAATTGCCTGTAGTGTAGCTGCAGTGTGATTGAACCCTGACCCTAGCAGTAACCAGTGCAGCAGGTGTATGTCATTCAGCATTAGTCATCTGCTCGGTTAGAGAATAATACATGTATGTACAGGTATATCTGTCATCTTTCCACTGAGGAGGATAGGCTTGTGAGCTCTAACACAGAGTACAGCTGCTCAGCAGAGAGACAAAGGAACCTAGTAGGAAATGGAGTGAGGACCGGATCTGAACAGTGTTGGAACCGTGACAGAGCAGAATTTACTGAAGTACAGTCTAATTGAATATGTGGCTCGCAAGGTTGTGCTATCCTCATGGGAAAACATTTAATAAGCATTACCTGAGCACTGTTGTAGGAATACAACGTTGTGGACTCTAGCGATGTAAATGCCTTGTGACTGACCACATCATTAATGTGTGCAAAAGATGATAGTATACCCAATGCTCATACAGCTGTAACATGTATAGAGTAAAACAAATGTCTAAACTTTTACTGCATAGTTCTTTGCCTCCTGCTGCACAGTAGTAAAACGTTATTAATCTCAGCTTCCTGTGTTATTGACTGTCATTTTGAAAATACGAATGAGTGTTACAGTTTGATTTAAACAACTTAATTGACAGATGTGTACGTTCTAGCATGGGAATAGGTCAAGCCAACCATCACAATGTCCATGTGTACCACATACAAACAGCCAGTAACACGCAGTAGTAGTGCATGAAGGCATACGACTGTGGGAATAGTACAGGACATATGGCACGTGCCAAGTGCAGATGCATGACACAAACCCCAGGATGGGTGTCCCTGCAAAGAGGAACATGTGCCAACCACACCTCCCACAGATGTACCGGCAATAAAACACATGGCAAACACACAGAAACACTACTGTCCAACACACGACTGCAACGGAGCCTGGTCAAACACCAACATGAAGCATGCACAAACAGGGACTTGTGTAATGTTTGCCTTAACACCCCCATAGGCCAAAGAAGAATAGAATGGACATATGCATGTAATGTTGTGAAGGATGTGTGGTAGTCCTCAGTATCACAGTGTTAGGGACACAGATACACTGTCATCAACTGTGACGTATGTGCACTGTACACAGCATACCTGCATGTAATACAGAGGACAATCATGTGCCACAGAAATATACACTGGAGAAAGAGTATAGGGGATAGACAATTGTAAATGTGACAAACTATGAATATAGGTTCATACGTCCATAGGTACAGGGTAGGCCATCGTCCCAGGTTCAGCCATAACACTACACCATAGTTAGGATGACTTTGCCAACCTTCTGTGCTTCAGATAAAATACTCATGATATTGCTGTACCTCCGTCAAGCAGGGATAATGATGTAATCCCTGGCCTATACCCGCAATTCTCCATCCAATGGACAACATACCCGTGAACAAGGCTAGGAAGGATCTCTGTCTCACATGTACTGTGATGTAGATCCACAGCATTATGAGTGTCTGGGTGATATATGTGTCACTCAAACACATCCCATTAATGACCGTGACAAGGTAAATGTCACCTGCCCTAGTGGTTCTGAGGGATGCAGATACAGTAGGTGAAGCATACACATGACATATGGGTTGACATGGCCTCGTATGTCAGGCACAGGTCAACACTAAACAGCAGGTATGTGACGTAATGTGGCAGGGGTCCTACAAGTGGGGCAGCATTACACAAAATGATGTCATCCTGCATCTGTACAACAATTAACCTATGAGGGCTTCCCAGCTGCTGTAGGTGTATGGTCAGATACAGTCTGAATGGGGCAATGTAGTAAATCATAGGTGTAACACGTAATGGGTACAAGGAGACAATGACCTAGCCTGATGTAGATGTGAATCCCTGCACAAACAGGTGGGCAATGTAGAAGTCCCACACAACCACGATAGCAACGTGTGTGTTGAATGAATGGTGACCGACAAACTCTGTCCCCTGATCCTGGTAATCACCCCTGTGCTGAGTGGACAGCCACCTATATGCTGGACAGGGGTGACCTAGTAGTTCTCCACAGGTATGATGTTGCATTACTTAGCATTTAGCTGTGGGACATGTCCCTGACAGCAGATATGCATATCTGGGAGGCCCCTTTGAAGGATATCTGTGTCAGATGTCCGTCCCACTATGGCACCTGTTTTGCAGTCATCTACAAACAATGTTGCCCATAAAACCCTGTGTGTGCCTGTACCGTGGAAATGTAGATGTATGACAGGAGTGGACCCACGGAAGGGCCCCATGGGACACCACTTGCGACAGGCAGTAGGTCTGACATGCTGCCAGCAACTATGACCGTGTGGGTTGTGTCACATAGACAGTTTACAACACATTCTGTGATGTGCGTGTTCACATCCCAGCCAATGGGTTTATCAACGATACCTGAGGGGGGTAATGTGATGAAGGCCTTTGCCAGGTCAAGGTAGGCTGTATGGACTGCAACACCCCATCAATGGCCTCGGTGACTGTCCGAAAATGTCAACCATGCTTTAAAGGCATGAACCGCCCTGAACAAGACAAACCGTGTTGGATGCAAAGTATGTATGTCCCCTATGCAGTCATATACGAGCCGCAGTATGATCCCTCCCCATGTCTTTGCAGATAGGTCTCCTCATGGTAATGGGACAGTAATAACCAGGCTCAGTGGAGGCATTGGCCCTGTGACTACAGTTGCCATGCGACACAACCTGGGTACCTTACCTGAGGTGAGGCTACAAAGAAATAGCTGTCCTAACTGTGGGTCTAATTCCTCAATGAGATAGTGGAGTACACAGTGGGGTCACCAGCTGGTCTCATGGATGCTATGTCCACTACCCTGGAGAGAGCATGTCCCACCTGTGTGTCACAGAACATTTGGTGACCACAAACCGCTGGTACAGACATCTCCTCATGTGTGGGGGAGGGTGTGGAGATGTCCTTACTGGACTTGTCAGCCTGTATGTTGGCAATGTGTGTATGTTGAGTAAACTCCACCTCTTTGTGAACCCAGTCAGAGCATATGTGGGAGTGACCTCCCAGGTGTTGAGCATAGCAACTGAAGGTGGTATGATTGTCAGCCAGGTCCATGTAGGTATATCTGTGGAATGTGCCCTGGACCATGGCACGACAGTGTGTAACTCTACACATATGATGACCAAGGGTGTCATACCTCACAAGGTGTCTGCTCCACCTTGTAGTAGCCACCTCCTCGTGTTGTACATCCTGTGTATGGCTGGGGTACACCACACTGGATGCTTGGCATTGGTACAATGAACCACAGTTGGGTAAGTGAATGCCTGGTTCATGCAGTCCTGTAGGTACTGGTAGATGGCAAATGTGATTGATGCAGTGGCTGCAGTACTGTCGACCACTGGCTCAGGGTCCTTAAAGGAGACCACAGTAGTGTGCAGAATTGTGTAGTCTGCCTCTGAGCAAGCAATGTGTATGGTAACTGGCAACACTCACAGCAACGGATGCCAATAGCAGAAGCCAATGTCCAAATAACATAGATTAACTTCTGCATGACAATATGTCTTATCATACATGTATTGACACGTGTGTGCTAATTACAATTGCAAAGACTGGCCTAAAGTTCCCGTGATGTACACAGTCTGGAGGTGTTGTTCCGATAATAATGTGGCAATACCTCCCAATCGTGACCTCTGGGTATGAAAGTGGTTGTTAACCTGCAACATTGGATGTACACCATTGGGTTCTGGTGTCGGAAGACATGGTTCCTGTAGCACTACACAGTATGGTTAGTCAAGCAGACATCCGCGATTGCTGAACACACAGCATCAGTGAAACCCACTGCTCACAAGGACACAGTCCGACAAGCTCTACACTTTACATATGCACAGTGGTGTCCATTGTAGGACCCAAAAATTGTCTAAAGACCAGAATTATGTCTTATTTCAATGCGTACCTGAACTCATTGTCGTCACAGGTACACATATGCACCGCAAGCGTGTTTAATGTTGCTGATAGCTGTCCATGTAATGCAGCACAGATGCACAGAAATACCCAGGGTACCGGGTCCATAGAACTGCGTCCACATCACATCCCGCACACATGAAGGATGTGTAATGGGTACTGTCGATTGTTGCAGTCAAGGGATTCTGGGTATGTAGACTCTGGGCTCGGTGTTGTTTCGCAGGCAATCCTTTGTCCGCCCGTGGAGGGATGTGTGCGTAGCACCTGCCTTACTCTCCGCTAATAATGCAAACCATCCACGGAGAATGCTAAATGCAGGTGTGAAATGTGTACAGCCCTATACTAGTGTCCAGTAGGCAATTGTCATGGATGGACAACCGTATGGCCAAGATGGCACCCACAACTGCAAACCCGGTAAATTACACAGCAGCGGTAAGGCATAACACAGGAAATACACATAGGGACTACAGTTGACATTCCACATACAAAGCCGGACCGTCGTGCCAACACCGGCGTACACAGCACTCAATCTGCCAGCAACAGAATGAGGAGCACCGCTACCATACAGCGGAACAGATGTGCGACCTGTGGAACACATACTAATGGCACACACACAACGTCAAGTAGGATATGTAAACTATGGCATTCCCACCTATGAAGACAACATGGTTAAATGAATACATAGGTAATCAACATGTTCTGGTGGTGTTATATTGGAAATACAGTGACGGATATGTCCCATTGGGATGTCTGAGGTTTATATGAAGCAGTTGCTAACCAGCATCTTTGGATGTATGTCATTTGTTCACAGTACTAAATCACCTGGTTATGTAGCACCATGTAGAATGGGTAGTCAAACAGACATCCGCGATTGGTAACATACACCAGCAGTGAAAAGCACTGGGCAGGTGGACACAGTCCAGCAACATCTAACTTGACATATGCACATCGGTGTCCATTGTAGGACCCAAAAATTCCATTCATTGAATGCCTGCTAGCTTCCTGCATTACTCACGTGATCTCATTGTCGTCACCACGTCACAGGTACACATATGCACCGCAAGCGTGTTCAATGTTGATGATAGCTGTCCATGAAATGCAGCACACATGCACAGAAATACCCAGGGTGACGGGTCCATAGAACTGCGTCCACATCACAGTCCCGCACACATGAAGGATGTGTAATGGGTACTGTCGACTGTTGCAGTCAAGGGAGTCTGGGTATGTAGAATCTGGCCTCGGTGTTGTTTCGCAGGCAATCCTTTGTCCCGCCCCGTGGGAGGGATGTGTGCGTAGCACCTGCCTTACTCTCCGCTAATAATGCAAACCATCTACCGGAGAATGCAAAATGCAGGTGTGAAATGTGTACAGCCCTATACCAGTGTCCAGTAGGCAATTCACATGGATGGACAAGCGTATGACTAAGATGGCACCCATAACTGCAAACCCGGTGGAATTACACTGCCGTAGTAAGGCATTACACAAGTAATACACATAGGGACTACACTTGACATTCCCCATACAACAAACACAGACAACCAGCCGATGAAGTCCAAAGCAAAGGCGAGGTACTGTAGACACCGTCAGTGACCACTCGGAGCACACCAGGAATTAAATGCAGTCACCATAGTTTATTGAAGCTCTTTCGTCTGCTTCATAAGCAGACTTATTCAGAATACATACAATGCAGTCCAACCTACTACATGTAAAACCCTTAATTGGTCAGTAAATTAGATGTGCTAGGTATTAATTACATGCCTTAAAGGCAAACAAGCAAACAAACTTTACTTGGGTTACAGATTCCACACAGTGAGGACATCAGACATTGCTTGAAGGTACATTCTTCATAGAAAATAGAAATATATGTATATATATGAAAGATGAACCAACATAATGTTTTCCAAATGTCTGACTGTGTAAGCTACATATATATGTTCTACGGATTGTGCCAATATATTAAAAGAACTGCAGACACCTAGTAATATAAATGAACCATAATATATACAGATAAACCGTATGATTATGACTAATGTAAAATAGACCAACGAAATGTAAAGATTCACAATGTGGTAATGTAAATATTCATTTAGAAGGTTACTTAAATAAATCAATTCAGACATCCATGTCAAAATACTAACACAAGGCCAGCGAGGTGCTTGCCCTCACATGTACTGGGATGTTGTTCCACAGCATAGTGAGTGTCTGGGTGATGAATCTGTCCCACCAACACGTTCTATTAATGACAGTGTCAAGGTGTACGTCACCTGCCCTTGTGGTTCTGAGGGATCTAACTTCTTTAGGTGAAGCATAGTCATCAGATCTGGGTTCGACATGGCCTTGTATGCCAGGCACAGGTCACCTCTGGGCAAGTGGTATGCAACTGTATACATCTGGAATTCTTTCAGTTGGTCAGTATAACACATATTCCTGAGACCCTGCATCTGTTTGTCGATGAACTGTTGGTGCCTTTCCAGCTGCTGCAGGTGTCGGGTCAGATACATTCTGAACGGGGCATTGTACCCAATCATAGGTCTAATGAGTGATGAGTACAAGGGGACAATGACCTCCCCGATCTAGATGTGAATCCCTTCATGATGATGTGGGCAATGTGGAAGGTCTACCTAACTACGTTAGCAGCGTGTGTGTCTAACGAGCGGTTAACAACCCCGGTCCCCAGATCCCTGGTAACTCCCTCTGTGCTCAGTGGATTGCCACCTATATGGTAGCTAGGGGTAACCTTGTTCTTCCCGAAGGGTATGACTATGCATTTCCTGGCATTTAGCTGTAGGCCATGTCTCTGGCACCTCTTATCCACATCTGTGAGGCACTCCTGAAGGATATCTGTGTCAGATGTGTGTCTGACTATGGCACCCAGTTTGCAGTCATCTGCAAACATTGTCACCCATAACCCCCCTGTGTTTGCTTGTACTTTGGAAACGTAGATGCTGAAAAATAGTGGACCCAGGACTGAGCCCCATGGGACACCACCTGTGACTGGCTGTGAGTATGACATGGCGCCAGCAACTATGACCATGTGTGTTCTGTGACTTAGCCAGTTTGCAACCCATATGGCGATGTATGGATATACGTTCAAGATGACGGGTTTATCAATGATACCCGAGGGGTATTGTGTCGAAGGCCTTTGCCAGGTTGAGGTAGGCTGTATGGACTGCTTTACCCTCATCAATGGCCTTGGTGACTGATCCTACAAAGTCAAACACGTGTAAAAGGCATGATCTGACTTTGACCAAGCTAAACTGGGTTGTATCCAAAGTATGCGAGTCCCCTATGTCTTTATCTATGAGTTCCATTATGATCCTTCTCCATGGCTTTGCAGATAAGGCTTGTCAAGCTAATGGGATGGTAATAACCAGGGTCAGTGGAGGCACCATCTATGTGAAGTGTGACTACAGTCGCCTTGTGCTACTACTCGTGTACGTATCCTGAGGTGAGGCTAAGATTAAACAGCTGTCCTAAGTGTGGGTTTAATTCCCCATAGAGTTCATGGAGTACACAGCTGGGACACCATCTGGTCCCATGGATGCTGTGTTGACTGCCTTGGACACAGCATTTCCCACCTGTGCGTTACAGATGTTCCAGGATCTACAAGTCTCTGGTATAGATAACTCTCCATGTGGGGGGGGAAATGTTAGCACTGAACATGTCAGCCAGTATGCTGGCAATGTGTGTAGGTTCAGTCATCTTCACATCATTGTGAACCCGGTTTGAGCATATCTGGGAGTGTCCTCCCAGGTGTCCAACATAGCTAAAGAAGGACTTATGAATGTCTGTTGAGTCCTTGTTAATTTCTCTGTTGAATTTCCCCTGGATGATTTCATGACAGCTTGTAGTTCTTCACATATAATGAGCAAGGGTGTGTTACCTTACAAGTATTCCGCTTTAACTTGTAGTATCTACCTCCTGTCGTTGTAGAGCTTGTTCATGGCTGGGGTCCACCAGACTGCATGCTTGTCTGTGGTACAAAGAGTCTCAGTTTTGTATGGGATTGCCTGATCCATGCAGTCCTGTAGGTGCTGGTGGAAGGCATATGTACGTGATTCAGCGGTTTGAGTAATGTTCACCACTGGCTCAGGGGCCTTAAAGGAGACCACAGTAGTGTTCAGAAGTGTGAAATCGGCTTTTGAGAAAGGCATATGTATGGTAACCGGCACCACTGTACACATGGAACATCATGGCAATACACCACGGCTGGATGTGGGTAATGCTGGACATACCCACGGCAGACGTGGCGCGTTCGAGTCCGATGCCGAGGACCACACACATAGCCGGCCTTAGGCATAGGCCAAGTAGGCAGCCGTCTAGGCGTTGCTCTACTCTGGGCACCTTTCCAGACTTTATTTGGTGTAGGTAGACCAGGAGGGGGGTAGCGGGTGATGTGGCGGTGGCAACTTCTGCCTAGGGCACCACTTAACCTAAGGCCACTCTTCCCGTGGGTAATACAGCAGTACCCACACCCAGACGCGGGTCATTGCTAGTATGGCATATCATCTATGGCAAGAATCCATATATTCCCAGACATAATGGCACAGCATAATGCCTGTCCGCCGGCCAAACGCAGACATACGTCACCCGCGGCGGTGCGGACGTACTGCGCGAGATGTCCGTTACCAATGTCGACATTGTCTCGCTTTGTGAAACAAACTCCACATAGCGATTCAATACTAAACAGCGACGGAGAACCCGATGTCCCCGTGGCTGAGCTGTTCAACCTGTTCCGCCATGTTAAATGTGTGTAGCACAGCGGAACCGGCCCAAACCAAGCAACGGACATGTCTGTGGCTCAGTGAAAGTCGTCACGCAATGGTAAACCCATGTAATATTGCGACACAGGTCATACATACCGAGGGTTAGTAATGGAAATAGGTCCGTTCGACCAGACCGTGTGCAATTAGTATAACAAGATCTACAACGGGTACACCGGCCAATCGGCGCACGGTTATGAATAATTGGGGGGGGGGTGACATGGTATCATAGACACGGACAAAACGTGCCCATGTGACTCATCTAACATTCGTACACGGTCAGGGCAGTTCCGTACACTGGGCGGACAAGACCAAACCCAAAGCACCACAGCAACACCCTGACAATCGAAGGCCTGTATGCGTAGGGGATATAAGCACCTGTCATCTGAACATCCCTGCGGTCACGACATATGCATCCTGGGCCATGAGCGAGGGGGAATAAGGAATGTTTAACATGCAGTACCGCACCTTTCCCAGCAGGAGAATGGATGCCTGTGGCGTGCGTGAGTGCGGGGGGGGATATGTAAATGTACTTAAGTACCATGGGTATGCATATTAATGACACCGAACAGCTAACGTGTAGTGGTCACAGTAACCGGCAAAGCGTGAATGCAGTCACGTTTGAATTACGACTATAGAACATATAGATGTGAGCGTGTGCGTAATCGTCCATGCTGCAAAGACTGTTACATGTATAAAGTTGTAAGTGCGTTCTGCACACGTCCGTCAACGGATCAGACATATGTTACGGAATAGTCACAACTAACACAAAACACGTAACCACACAGACCCAGTAAACATATATAAACAGAATACGGATATGCATGTCGGAGTGTGCGTAACCCACAATTAGGAAATGCGAGTGTGCGTGTGCGTGTGTGATCCACTGGAAGCAGGGAAGGTTAAGGATGTGTCCTCCACTCATTTACATTCATAATTGTAAAATATATGCTTAAATAGTACTTATTGATTCCATGCTTTGGAATCGTAATGCTACAATTATACACATTGATATAAAATATCCTGATCAACACACTACATTCTAAGGTTTACTCACAACAATTATCAACTATGTTTCAAGATACTGATTGTATTTACCAATATTGTATTTATATTAACACATTGTTGTCGTATTATTGTTTCCATGAAGTAATGTATGTAACACTGATTTGTATATGTCACGTTATAATCAAGACTTGGAGCACTGTCCACTTAACTATGAGCAGGTTTATTGATTATTTGACTTTAAACTGACTCTGAAGGAAGTGTATAAGGGACGACTATGTAATGCATTTCGTACTCCGACGATGCCCCATGTTAGTAGGTGAAAGAGCTCAGTATCTTTTGACTGTGGAGTCTATCGTTTTTGTCATTGTCTGTTTTGGCCGATATATGTTCAATAATGTCATTTATGAAGATGGCCAGGACGCAAGGTTTGCTGTATTCCGCTTACTGGCACGTGGATATAGATAGGCCAAGTAATACATAATATGGGTAGTCAAGCAGACATCCGCGATTGGGGAACATACAGCGGCAGTCAAAACCACTGGCCAGATGGTGACAGTCCAACACGTTCTACACTTTACATATGCACATCGGTGTCCATTGTAGGACTCCAAAAATAGTTCCGTTTGCACCTTGACGACTCGTTGTGATCGACCAGACAGAGTGTCAGCCGTGACTACGGCACAGCTAGACATATGCACCACCAGCGTGTTTAAGGTTGATGATACCTGTCCATGAAATGCAGGACATATGAACAGAAATCCCCAGATTGTCGTGTCCATAGAAGTGCGTCCACATCCCAGTCCCGCACATGAAGGATGTGTAATGCGTACCGTGGGGGTTGCAGCCATGGGATCCTGGGTATGCAAAATGGGGCTCGGTGTTGCTTGGCAGATAATCCGTTGTCCCGCCCGTGGGAGGGCTGTGGGTATAGCACGTGCCTTAGTCCCCACTAAGGATGCAAAGCATCCACTGGGTAATGCTAAAAGCAGGTGTGAAATGTGTTCAGCCCTACATCAGTGTCCAGTAGGCAATTCCCATGGATGGACAAGTGTACGACCAAGATGGCACCTATAACTGGACACCTGGTGGAATTACACAGCTGCGGTAAGGCATAACACAGGAAATACATATAGGGACTACAGTAGACACTCCCCATACAAAGTCAGACCGCCGTGCGAATACCGGCGTACACAGCACTCGATCTGCCAGCAACAACATGAGGATCACTCGCTTCCATACTGCGGAACAAATGGGCGACCTGTGGAACACATACTAATGGCATACTAACAACCTCAACTACGAAGGTCATACGATGTTTCAACACTAGCGTTCCGCATATAACGAACATGCTTCAATGAATAAATAGGGTATGCATGTTCTGTCTGTTTTATATTGACAATACAGTGGCGTATATGTCCTACTGGGCCTTCTGAGGATTACTTAAAGCACTTGCCAACCTGCAGCATTACATCAATACCATTTGGGTTAATCGTAGTAGAACATGGGTTTCGTAGCACAACATAATATGTGTAGTCAAACACACATCCGCGATTGGGGAACATACAGCAGCGGTCACAACCACTGGCCAGATGGACACAGCCCAACATGTTCTACATTTTACATATGCACATTTGTGTCCATTGCAGGACCCAAGAATTTCTCCTTAAGTAAGTGTGGGCAGCATACTGCGATCGTGTGAACCAGAAGAGGTGCCAGCCGTGACTACGGCACAGGTAGATATATGCACCACAAGCGTCTTCAAGGGTGATGACAACCGTCCATGAAATGCAGGACATATGAATAGGACTCCCCAGGTTGCTGCGTCCATACACGCGTTCACATCCCATTTCCGCACACATGAAGGGTGTGCAAGGGTACTGTCGAGGGTTGCAGACATGGGATCGTGGGTATGCAAAAATGGGTCTCGGTGTGGATTGGCAGATGATTCGTTGTCCCGCCCGTGTGCGGACGTGGCCATGGCATATCGTTACTCCGCACTAATAATGCCGATCATCCACGGAAATGCAGAATACAGCTGTGAAATGTTTACAGCCCTATACTAGTGTCCAGTAGGCAGTTCCCATGGATGGACAACCGTACGGCCAAGATGGCACCCATAGCTGCAAACCTGGGGGAATCCCACAGCTGTTGCAAGGCATAACCCAGGAAATACAGATAGGGACTACAGTAGACACTCCCCATACAAAGCCAGACCGCTGGGCAGATACCGGCGTACACAGCACTCAATCTGCCAGCACATCAATGGGGATCACACGCTTCCATACAGTGGAACAGATGGGTGACCTGTGTAAACATACCAATGGCACAATCTCAGCGTCGGCTGGGAATGACATACGATGGTCAAACTATGGCGTTCCCACCAATGAAAGACATCCTTCGGTGAATTAATAGGATTGATGTCAATAGACCATGGCAAACACCCAATGAACAGGAAAGACTTGCTGGCACCCTATGGCCACAAACCATGTCACACATAGGTAGATGGAACAGTCAACTTAAACATTTCGTCCACGACACGTCGCATATGGTATCCAAAGGTTCTTCATAGACATGTATGCGCTATCACCCGTAGGCGTGAGACTTACACATAACATGGAAGTATCCAAGCTTTAAATGTCCACCCTTACACTTCCATTTGTCACTTTCTATGCGAACAATGAACATGTAGCCACAGCATAGAAAGCACAGACGAACTGCTAACGAAACACACACATGTCAACATCACAGAAAGCATACTATGAACACACGTATTACATGATATTGTACTATGAAACACAAACAAACCAGCAACCTGCGGCAAGAATAGTCCCTGTAGTTCGACACAACACAAGTCTTCGTAACATTTAAACAGTTTATTAAAACATGCAACGTTTTCGTTGTTTCCACAACGTCTGCAGAAAAAAGCAAAGTCTAAGAATGTTCACAATCAACAATGTGAGTCTTAACAAGATTTTAAATATCACATTGTTGATTGTGAACAGTTTAAGAATTTGCTTTTTCAGAAGAAGTTGTGAAAGCAACGGAAACACACACACACGGAAGGGACGGGAGACGAACCTACGCCTATCTACATGAACTCACTACAGTATGAAGCATTTACAGAACGCTACCGAGTTTACTGAACAGAGCACTGTCAGAGGCATACTTGTAGGCTGGTGACATCACCCGCAAGACAATAGTTGGCAATAGCCAAGGTATGTGTTGCAGAGCGTCTAAAAGCATGTTCATTCGCAGAGGCAGCTGGAAACACACACACACACACATACGGAAGGGACGGAGGCGAACCTACGCCTATCTACATGAACTCACTACAGTATGAAGCATTTACAGAATGCGCTACCGAGTTTACTGAACAGAGTGCTGTCAGAGGCATACTTGTAGGCTGGTGACATCACCCGCAAGACAATAGTTGGCAATAGCCAAGGTATGTGTTGGGCGCCTAAAAGCATGTTCATTCGCAGAGGCAGCTGGAAACACACACACACACACACCCACACGCAAGGAACGAGAGGCGAACCTATGCCTATCTACATGAACTCACTACAGTATGAAGCATTTACAGAACGCGCTACCAAGTTTACTGAACAGAGTGCTGTCAGAGGCATACTTGTAGGCTGGTGACATCACCCGCAAGACAATAGTTGGCAATAGCCAAGGTATGTGTTGCGGAGCGCCTAAAAGCATGTTCATTCGCAGAGGCAGCTGGAAACACACACACACACACACACACACACACACACGGAAGGGACGGGAGACGAACCTACGCCTATCTACATGAACTCACTACAGTATGAAGCATTTACAGAACGCGCTACCGAGTTTACTGAACAGAGCGCTGTCAGAGGCATACTTGTAGGCTGGTGACATCACCCGCAAGACAATAGTTGGCAATAGCCAAGATTTGTGTTGCGAAGCGCCTAAAAGCATGTTCATTCGCAGAGGCAGCTGGAAACACACACACACACACACACACACACACACACACACACACACACACACACGGAAGGGACGGGAGACGAACCTACGCCTATCTACATGAACACACTACAGTATGAAGCATTTACAGAGATCACTACCGAGTTTTCTGAGCAGAGGCTGTCAGGAGGCATACCCTACGTGGGTGGTATCATTTGCAGAGGCAATGCGCCCGATCGGGAGTTAGGTCAGAGTGCGCAGTCACGCAGCCTGTTACCATCCCAAGGTCGCCGTACAGTAACACGTTAGTGCTGCAGTCGGGAATACCAAGTAACTACTGATCAGTACATCACTGCCTACTGGGCATGCTCAGACACTTAGACTCGGCACAGAGCAGACATGCATACACATGGTGCGACGGCATGGGTGGCGGAATGTGGACCGTCGTGTGTGTCCAGCCACACAACAGAAACCTGGCCATGCCACAGACGTGGCCGTTGCGAAGGGGATACAGGCATGCACCCGGGGTATAGCTGCAGTCGGGCGCGGTGTGCACTGTGCTGTGTGTCTATCTACACAGCTGCCTACTGGGCATGCTCAGACACTTAGAGTCGGCACAGAGCAGACATGCATACACATGGTGCGACGGCATGGGTGGCGGAATGTGGACCGTCGTGTGTGTCCAGCCACACAACAGCAACCCGGCCATGCCACAGACATGGCCGTTGCAGCGGGGAATATCTAGGTGCAATTAACCATGTGTAGGACTGGCCTACAGTTTGTTGCATGCTACAGACAACCCTCCCAAACACAGGATACCTGCACAGATGTCCTGAGGACACTGGTGAGTGGGCATGCTCTCACAACAGCACCGTATTGGGTGACATGAACCACCCATACATAGACTGGGAACATTACCCATGGCACAACACACTAGCACACCGGTCCCAGGTGTTCTCACACCTGGCCACTGTTAAACAGCCATGCACCATACATACTAGGGGGGGATGTCTGACAGTTCTGCCCATCACACATGGTGAGGATATGCCCCACACAGGATGTACAGCCCTCAATGGTGATGCCAGACCGTATAGTGGATCCACTGGTCATCCACATCCTGTAACCAACACCGGCATGGGGACCTAAGTGATGACCTCTCCACAACAAACCACACACATCATACGACCGGTGTGGTACCCTACAAGTCCTCCATGCCAGTGTTGAACACAGGCCAGACCGGCAACCGCCTAACGAATGCCTTCTCTGAGCACCCACATGCATGTCTGCAACAGGCAAACATGATAACATCAGGACCTTGTCCACCACAGGTAGGCACATGGTGTGGTGGACCCCAGCCACTGACTAGCTGTACATCAACAGTTGGAGCTGATACATGACAGAGCAATGTCAGTACCAGGAAACCATCTCCCATTCATACCGGCGTCACCATACGGCCACACATACAATCATCCACGGCCGCTTGTGGGAGTGGTACTGCAGAGGGCACATGAGACAACCATAGGGCCTTCCCTAACTGTGGTAAGGACATGGTTGGGGGCACACAGACTTGGCTGGAAATGGTCCAGAATGGTACAACGGTCACTGCACCCACAGACATTGTCTGCAAACCAGCGGACATGTTCCATGCATACATCCCACCCCCAAGAGGGACATATCCATCCCACCAGAGTGTAGCCTCCCAAACATCTCATATGGCCTGGAGTGATCCCATATCTCTATGGCGGTTGACACAGCACCAATGGGCACCGATGGTGTCCCTGGCTGTGTGCTACCCATCCTCATTGAGGCCCTCGGCCCACACATGCGGCCACTGTGTCATGTTAGCCTTACTATGGGCTATGTCCCCAATGGATGGCATATGGCATCTGTGGTCCCACTATGCCAGGGTAGTGCTCTTATGGACTGTAGACAGCCACACCCTATCCGCTTGACAAGCCTTGTCTGCAAAGCTGTGGCCAGGTCCATACAGGTGCCCATGGATACAGACAGCGGTGTACAGCCAATACCGGAACATACCCACAACAACATAGTCAAGGGCGGATCCTGCCTCCCAAACCTGCTCGTCCTGTCTGGAGTGGTCACCAAGGCCATTGATGGGGATACGCGGGTTTGCACACAGTACCATGACCTGGTGGGAGCGTTCAGAGCACACTCCACATGGGACTCATGGAAAGGCTCGCCAGCATACATGTGGGGACATATGTCACCCGATGCTTCTCAGAAAGGTTGGAGGTCACACCACACAGGGTTGGTGTTCCTGGTGCCTTGTCACACTCATATCTGGTCTCCAGTGGAGGCCCACAGGGCTCAGTCCTGGGCCCCCTGCCATATGGCATTCGACCTTCCAATGTGCATGCAATCATAGGGGGATTGTGGCAGACAAGGTATGCAGATGACTACGCACCGGCCACCATACCCAACACCCCATGTGACACGGACATCCACCTAGGGCGTCATAGACATGGATAACTGGTGCCAGAGCCATGGCCTGCTACTACATGCCAGAGAAGGTGCAGACCTACCCAGTGTGAAGGACATGTTCGGCCCAATGTCACATGTAGGTGGTAAGCCATTCCAGATGGTGGACATGTTCATGGAAATGGCTACAACACCTGTCGTTAACCTCTGTCAACACACACAATGGCAATGTGGGTGTGAAGACATTCCACTGTGGCCTCCTGGTCTGGAAGGAATCGCATCGACATCAGGGGTGTTCATTGTACCCCTGTACACATCACACACCAGAGCAATGACTGCGTACAATGGCACATCTGGCCTGTAGCTAACCTGACGCCTGCAGCACTCGGAAGGACCGCAAACGTTACACAAGGCGGGGATGACGGTGCTAGGACATGTGTCACAAGCTGCACGACCAAGGGGACTCTGGCTGTAAACCTTCACAGCACATCTGCTCTGTGGTGATCTGTGCCTGGCATACACGGCCATGTCTGACCTGGGTGACATGGGCATATTCCACTTCCTAGGCTCCAGGCAAACACGGGCACAGAAGCGACTGTCACACACATCACCACAAAGATGAGTGTGACGTGCTGGGGAACAGGGTCAACGGCGGGAGATCCCCTACAACACGTAGAGGAGTGCCAGCCCATGTGAAGGAAAGGCCCTGACTGCCTTCGTCCAGGAGTAATAATGACGTGTGGATGTGTGGATATAGCCAGGCATCATCTGTGTGTCAGTGCTGGACGAGGGACTGGGGACTGATGGATGTGGCATCCCCATCCTGAGGGGTGTTAGCAGCCACACACAGTCATGCTAGGTCCACACATGTCGTAGGGCACATACCCTGTTATGTACATGTGCGCCTATGTTCCTATGTAGGGGTCCATGCCGGGTGCGGGTACCTGTGCTATGCTGATGTTGCCAGACATGCCTGTGGGTACCCCACGACTACGTGGGGAACTAATTACAGTGCTCCCAGTAGGCACATGCAAGTACACCATCATTGTCATACGGGTTAACTGAACCAACATGGTGCTACACATGTAACCACCACGCATACTGTGTACACAGATCAATGAATGCTGCACCTGTCCTGCATGGTATGTCTGCTGCATGATGTCAGTGCACAACCCACATCACATACACACCTGTCACCAGCCATACACACACACCACAACATACACATCACGTACTATGCGGACACAGGTATCACATACACCTCTCACTATCTTGTCCACCCTGTGCATCAGAATATGTTTGCATAACCATGCACTGATGGTGTAGCTCACAGTTATGCGGCAGAGACTTCATCATATGCACAGGGTGATATGTGTGCCACAGGCATGGGCTGTACCAATGGATGACATCATGTGTGTGTGTAAGGGCCTGTGCATTGACTGGGCATGACTGTGTAGATTGCATGTGGGTGTGGTGGAGCCCTACAGTCGTGTTTGCTGTGTGTGGGTTTGTGTGTACACAGTTCAGTCATCTGTGATGCCTACACGGGGTATGCTTGGCAGCCCCAGACTGTACAGTGCAGGTGTTACGGCTCACTGTGTCCGGCTGCCGCGACGTGACCCGTGCCTGCCTGGGGTCGCACGGGCACGACCGGGTGTAGGTACAGACAGTCCACTCTCCGATGTCACATGTCCGCTGGAAATGTGCCCACGGGGCCGTCCAGGGCCACGTCCACGTGGCCTGCTCTGTCCTGGTGTGGTCGGTGTAGTAGCAGCTGCACTGCTGCTGCTACCAGCACTGTGTGGGTGGGCATGGGAGGTGGCACGCACGCTGACCTGCACCAGGTGGTGTTGCTGGCCTACGCCCACGTGCCCTATGCCTCACCCCTACCTGGTGTTCCTGCACGGACAGCCCACGCTCAAGGATGGCCATGCCTCGGTCGAGGATACCAGCCATCTCACCCAATCTCCTATCCAGAACATCGGCAAGATGCTGTTGGGCATTCGCCAATGCCTGGATGTTGTCATTCAAGGAACGGATTGCAGACCTCTGCAGCCTCTGCCCTTCCTGGTTCTGCCGTTCGGCACGTGCCTGCGCCGCCATTACAGTCTGGAACATGCGTCTGGTTATACCAGCTGCTGCACCCTGTACGGCAGGTGTATGTCTAGCGGTGCTCCCCTACGAGCAGCACCTGCCACATGCCTGCGTGGCACTGCACCAGTCATTACACTGGCAACATCGTGTGTACCCACACCTTCTGCAGCCACCACACATTCCTGCTCGGTGCCAACAGGCGCTGACTGACCGTCATCTATGGGCAGCGGTGTTGGGGTATGTGTCGGCACCAGAACCATGTTCAGGGATGAAGGGGTCGTAAGTGTGATGTTCTCCAATGGCAGAGTGTCTGCCTGTGACGACCCTGCCTGTGCCTCATGCACATGGTCATCACCACTAGTATCTGTGGGGACACTAGCATCAGCTGGACCGCAGGAGGGAACTCACCTACAGCACCTGTCAATACAAAGGCATACCGTCAGTTACAATACAGACACACACACACACACACACACACACACACACACACACACACACACACACACACACACACACACACACATCATGCATGTGATAATGCAGGTGGCATGCAGCATTCACACACCACAGACCAGTGAATGTAGACCAGACATTCCTAGTGGCAGTATGCACACTGCCCTGGTGGGAACAGTACAACAGGCAGGTGTCTTTTAGTAGGCATGCAGTACACACATTCATGGTAGTTTGCATGCATCACCGTGATACACCGTGTGGCCACGGGCGAGTTGACAGTACACATGTCTGCCGACACTATGTCATGTACACCGCAAACATGTGTGGTATCATGTGGACATGTGACGATGGTGTCCCACCGCATGCACCACATCACAATGGCTGTCATGGTGCAGTGTTATGTGTACAGTCTACAGATACAATGTATGGGTAACAGGGATGTCTGTGCAGGTGCGGTTGGTGTGAGCTGTGTACATAGCTGTACAGTGTGGAGTGCGGGCACTGTGCCACTGCACAGTAGCAGGACACAGTTATGTTTCTGTGTGATGCGTGACCTGGACGCATTACATTGCCATGTCTGTAAGTCAGTTCAGCCGCTCAGCAGCACGTATGTGGTGGATATTGGAGGCACCTGTAGTAGCTGTGGAGAGGCATTCCATGTCAGTGGTGTACTACATCGGATGTCCAGGGTGGCCACTACAGTGATGAGCCCACTATGTGTGTACAGGGTGCAACGGTGACTACCCACTGTGGATGTACTGTGTGGCAACATGCCTGTAGGTATCGACCATGGCCTTGTCTGTCTGGGTCATTGACAATTGTGTGTGGTGGACATCGTGCACATGGCCCTGTGGTGGCCCATGTGACATACAACCATACTAGTGTAAGGTGTCACATTCCCTACAGATATGCAGACAGTGTGGATGTCTGCTATGTCGTGCATAGGTCATGTCATGGTGTGACAATGTTGCAGCCAGACATCCACGTGCATGGGACATGGCATGTGCCATGTCACAACGTGTGCACCTGATGCAGGGGCATAGGTCACATTGGTAACACCTGTGCTCTGGCAAGATCACAGCTCACTATGTGGTACTGTGTGCATACTGCAGAGGCATACCGATGCATACTACACATGCAGCCATTGTGGAACACCTACACCATTGTATGCATAGCTGAATGCACGTAACACACCAATAGGTCGTGTGGTGTCATGCCACTCACGCTAACGGTTGTATCTACTGTACATGGGTGGTGTGTGTGTCGGGTGGTGCAACCTGTATACCGTGACTGGGGCACACACAGGTGTGCATGTCATGCCTGGACACATGGGGAATATCAATACACCATATCATGCCTTTGACTAGCAACAGACTTACCTGCAACAGACCCTTGTGTTTGCGACACGCCAGGCGTACCTGTAAAGGGATGACACAAAGGTATACACATTATCCATTACTATCGCCACAGTCAGCAGTGTGCATGTCACATCATGCATCTGTGAGTTAGCATGTGCTATGCACATGTCTGCTAACACAACATAGCATACTGTAGTATGCGTCTTGTGTGGCCATATACCTGGCATGTATGGCTATATTATGTGTTGTACTATGACACCCAACCCACGTCACTTATCATACAAACATGCAACCCTGACTTACCATGCAGCTCCAAGCTCATAGTTCCGGAGACACCCACCTCCACGATGGACGCATGGGTTTCTGCGTGTTGTTCCGTGGGTGTCCCCAGACTGGCCAGGAGCTCCTCCGTGGCTGTGAGTGGGGGCTGGGTTGGTGGCCCACCACCTGTCCCACGTTGTTGTCTGGCGATTGCAGCGGCACGCTGTCTTGCATGCGGATCAGGTCTGTGCAGTGCCTGCGGATCTGCTGATAAGTGCGGTTGTATCCGCCCAGGCTGTTCACCCTCCTGCACATCTCCTCCCACATCTCCTGTCGTTCCTGTGCCTGCTGTGGCACATGACTAAATAACATGTCATGATTAGTATGGAGGTATGGTATGATCACCTCCTCCTCCTGTCGACTGAATGCAGGAAGCCGGGATCGTGGCATTATCTGTAAGACATAATGATGGTGGCAGGTCACATTTACACTGCTGTGCTGGCATACTGTTGGAGATACATTGCTATGACAAGTACGACATCTGCACAGTAATCTGTGAAAGGCATCGTGGCAGTGACACAGCCGATGTGTTGGCTTCACACCATTGAGCAGTGTGTGTCACATCATATCTGTTTGCCACCCCATCACACTGTACACGCACCATGTAGATGTTAGCCAGCTGTGGACATGTGTACCTGGCTGCACCTGTGTCCATATCACTGGCATAGGTCCCCATGTGACGTCGGTGCTGCTGTTCACCTGGGCGCTGTGTATATGTCAGTACACATCACGTCTGTAGCCATTGTGAACGTCAGCAGTGGCACTGTACACATACACATGGACACCTGCACATGCATGTGTTGTGCCATGTACATCCACACAGCACTGTACGGGTGTTGGACAACTTGCCACAGCTCACCTGTGTTGCACATGTGATAGACATAGGGCAATGTGTAACCATGACACATTAGCAGGACAGGCCATGCATAGCATGTACACACACACATTGTCCAGAGCATCACACAGCACCTGTGACACCACAGGGTGCATCACCGCCACATTACTGCTGTGTATGGTTGATAGTGAGAGTGCCTTTTGTCCATTGCACCATGTAGGACTGTGATAGCTCATGCAGCCTTGCTGGGCAGGTCTGCATGGTATGGCAGGGTATGCCACATACATGGCACTGGGTTGTGATCCACCTGGGGTTTGACGATATTGGCAGGGTGGCTGTCCATTCCATATGTCATTGCTATGTGTATATGGACATTCAACATGTCTATCGCCATGGTGTGGACACTGGCCTCAAGCGAGGTATGCTGCACGCTGCTTGCTGAGGGTGTGTCTGGTGCATGCAGGTATCACACATCCATGCATACACTGTAACCCTGGCAGGTGCTATGTGCTGGGATATTGATCAACACAGTGCTGTATGTGGACACACACCGCTATCCCGTGCACATGGATGGTTGCCTGCACTGATGTGGGTACCACATATGTGTACATCCAGTGCCTGCTGCCACCCCATGTCTGCTGCTGCACTACAACGCCATCCCTCCCTCTGTGAATGTGGTGTTGGGCACAGCATAGGTATCCATGTATGGGGACAGGGATGTTCACATAGCAGGGTCACTGATGGTATCGTCGATCAGACCATACGGCGTATGACGCACCCTCACACATATAACCCATTCATATTGTTGTTCACAACGGTGACACAGCTATATTGCTATGCGGAGACATTCACAGCCATACATACACAGATGCATGCACGTCCATCTGTGGCATGGCCTGGACTATTGGTGTGGTTCAGCACATTACATGTTTGACTGCAGCTGGCGCAGACCTACTGTGCACATGTCTACACGGTAAGCCTGTTCTACAGTAGGCATCTGTGATGTGCTGTGCACATCTCATATCTGCACATTTGGTTGGTGTCCATCGGTCCACGGGCCAGTGGTGGGACACACAGGGATGTTGCTGAACATATATGCATGCAACCCTGTACAGCTGTAACACTAGCCTCTCAGATGCTCATGTGTCGTGGCCGTGAACACCGTACACACACATGTGGTTGTGGGCTGCCGTCCATACCCATCTCCTCCTGTGGGTTGCTATCATCCCACACACTCCTTGTATTGTATGTTCAGGCTATGCACCTATGTGGGGCTTGTGGGCATGCAATACGATACTATATGCCTTTGCACCCATCACAGACAATGTCACACAGGTACACCGGCAGCCGTACACATCACAGCTTGTTGTCAGCACGTCACATGTGGTACACACATAACACATCTCCTGTGGGACATGGTCATTTGTGCGGGCATGTCCAGCAGTCACATACCACAGCTACCCCTACATGACGGCTATGCAGGACATGTGTCTGTACAGCTACTGTGACATGTACACGAGCAATGCCCCCCTACCTACATCACATGGTACTACCTGTGGAGTATGTGTGTCTGCATCCATGCTATGGCCATAGATGACAATTGTACATCAATATGTGCAACATACCTCATTGGGGGTTGTCATGTGCACATGTTCCATGTGTCAATGCATTGTTTGTGTCTGTTGGGCGGTCATTGTTGTGCATGGTTTACATGGCTGACATAGCGTACTGTGTCTGATTCCAGGTACTTCATTGGGCTACCAGCATTGTACATTTCTACAGCACATTCCAGCCATCATGTAGCCAGCTTAGATGACAGTGGGAGGTGTTCCGCCATGTGCACATATGTCACACAGTACGAGGGTGACTGACACACATTGTCAGGACTGGGTTCTGACTGCTGTGGATGTGTGTACTGGTGTTGACAACCATGACTGCACCAGATGGTGTCTTCTGGATGTGTAACATTCACAACACACACCTACATTCACATAGCAGCACATCGTCCACGACAATGGACATTCCTGCATGAACACTGTGTGCGGTATGTCTGTATGACCACTGCATATATCACTGGTAGCCACCAGCATGGCTGCCTACAACAGCGGTGTGTATCCTGTGCAAACATGGGTTACACCTGTCACAACACACCTGTGTCAGATGGCCCTGTAGTGGGTGACAGTGCAGTTCCATACATCATGTAACAGTATACATCGTGCACCAGTATGTTGCAGACATGTGAGCGGCTGTGCTAGTCGACATATGCACACATGACACATCACCTGGTACACCGTGTCTGCCTTGCCACCTGCTATTGTGACCACCCTGTGATGACATTGTACGGCCCACATGGACTGGGACATGTGATGGCTCAATGGTGAATTAACCCTCCGGTGTGTGTCTAGCCAGGTGTCCAGTAGCCAGTGGTCTGCACGCAGGGATAGTGTACATTGGCCTACTCTGTCACTGGGACTGTTGACTATGGTCATACTGTAGTTATGCAGGCATGTGGTGTTTGTCCAGTCTGATAGTCGTGTTCAACCACACTACCGTGGCACACATGACCTGTGGACATCTGCCTAAGGTGTGCAGCCCACATGTACATCTTCACATGCTATGCTGCCTGTGCAGCGGTGTCACATGTCTGTCTCCGGCAGGGCTGTCACAGGTAGGCACAGCATGCAGTGATGTGTGACAATGCTTACACCCTCCACTGTGCTGTACACAAGCACTGCACACACAGTACAGCACACATGTCATTTATCTGCAGTGCCTGGGACCTGCCTCCATGCCCTACACGGCACACCTGCCAGTCCAGATTGTACACAGATCATACCTCCCAGGCACATACCTGGACTGCAACACACACGGGTGGGTGGTTCCCACACCACACAGTGATTTACACACATACTGTATATTCCCAAGACACATTGCATCATAGGTAATCCATGTTCAGATACCCATGTTCGTGACCGCTACGCACATTGTGACACGCGACAGTGAATACACTGTACACCACAGGTTACATGCTGGTCGTGTTGGCATACTGTACATTGCACCTAGGACAGTTGCTACTGCTATGTATTGACAGCAACACGCCCTTCCCTAGTATGGACTCCCATGTACCCACACATGCTTGGCCATGCAGTACGCATAGCTGGGTGACACATTACACGACACATACCATACCTACACTACCCTCGGCATGCACCAAACCTCCATGTGTCTGTGTGCTATGCCTACACACATCCCCCCTCTGTTTGCTGAACATCCATGCTTCTCAGCCCTGCTAGCCACACCCTAAACACACAACCATAGCAGCATGCATGGTACATACACTCTACAGCCGGTATTACTGACATCCACTGACAGAGGTAGTTGATGGCATGGCACCCGTACGATGGACAGTCTACGTGCCTATGCCAACACTGATCACAGTGCACTTCTGCTACATTTACACACTGGTAGGGACCATGCTATTCCACACAGAGACATGGTGGTACTGGCCTTTTCACAGACGCCACAGTGGTATTCCTGTTCCATGCACACGTGCTGTATGGGCACATGTGCAGGCTGTTGCACGGTAGTTATGTTCACATGTGTGTGGTGTGTCACTTGACAGTCATGGTGTGTCCTCATGGTGCATCACATACTCCACAGCTAGCTACCTACACATGACTGCCATACATTGCAGTGTGGGCCCTCACGCAGTGTGGTGGTATGTCTCTGCTGTTTGACTACATCCACATTCAATGCAGCATACAACAGTCATGCAGGCATTGCCAACACAGATGTTGCTGGCATCGTGCCTGCCAATGGGGTACCTACCAACAATACACACTCTCACTCACTACAGGGTTCCAATCCTTGGCTGGACATTGTATTAACCCTGTGGACACATACATAGTACTGCCATGCACATGTTATGTCCGGGAACACAGTCCCAATGTCACCTCAAATCTCCGTAGTTGTTGTATCCCGCCAACCTGGCTGTTACATGTCTCTGCAGCAGCACACTGCATTGACTGCTAGCCCATTCATGTACGTTGTGTACCCTGACCACCACACTACCACATCTATCACACTACACATGGGTGGTACTGCATTGCACGTATGGGGCTGCATTTGTACACCCATGACTGGGCCATTCAGTATGGCATTGGGCCACATCCTGACATACATGCTTCACACACTCATTGACTACCTGCATGCCTTTACTGGCACCCTTGTTGGGCTTCTGTGCGCCACAGCACACCACATCCCATGCTGGCCACCTGTCATACTATTGCATGGGTGGTTGGGGTGGTACAGAGGGTATCACATCAGACATGATCCGCTCTTTGCCCTTCAGCGCCATTCCACTTTATGCTATTGCCAATGTACACATCCAGCATCACATCGTACCCTATGTCTCAGGATGTTAAGCCATGTGCCTCCTGTACAGGTCACACAGTGGTGCAAGCATATCATGCTAACTACAACAAGTCAGGGACGTGTGACATTGCACAGTCCTCAGTCATGTGGCCCCTCATGCTCACTATTTGCATACGTACACTACCTGCTGTCACAGAGTATTGTCCATGCCTACATATACCACATCTACATACCTGGCAGCATTCTAGCTCATCCTACTCATATTGCTAACAACCATACAGGTGTCAGTGTGGCAGATATATCATGTAGATATCATTGCATCAGTTACATCACACATAGTGCATACACATCACCTTTGCATAGTGACAGTCATGCAGTGTGTATCACATGGATACTGTCCCTATACATGCATATCACGTTGTACATGGTTGCTGTACACACACATGCCCCACATGGTGCTGTGGTTGCCATATTCCACCATGGCGTGGGTACACATGTGCAGGACCACGCATTTCTGGACCGTATGTCTAGCTGATACCTTGGGTGCCCTTGTACCTGTGCCATACACACATGTACATGCGGGCAGTGTTACAATAACACATATGTGGTGTACCTTACACAATGGATACAACGTTACATGTCTCAGTATAGTCATGCTGTGATGTCTACCCGGCTCAGACAGTTTACATATGCAAATGACAGTCATGTAACACATCTGTACTCACCTGCATACCACTAACACAGGGGTGTA
This sequence comes from Protopterus annectens, assembly GCF_019279795.1. Taxonomy (NCBI): domain Eukaryota; kingdom Metazoa; phylum Chordata; order Ceratodontiformes; family Protopteridae; genus Protopterus; species Protopterus annectens. The sequence goes on from NC_056744.1 coordinate 835,148,069, forward strand.
ATCTACTCTGCCATGGGCCATGTTCTCCGCATTACTGATGCATGTAGTACTCCTACATGGCGTTTGCAGTGGGCAGGGTGGGAGGAGCAGTCCTGCATGTGTGCACACATGCCACATTGCTCAAGCCGGGCGTCTGTGTGACATCCACAGACTGGACACACACCGTGCTGTGGGACATAGGTCCTGTGCACATCCCACAGGGGCACACTGTGTCACTAGTCATGTGATAGCTCCCTTGCTGGTAGGGTGACACAGACCCATGGTACCACCACAGCGGAAGTACTGTATAGACATACAGTTGACATCCACTTCTGCCGTTCAGTGGACACTACCATGGGGGGGGTGACACTACTGTGTACATTGCACATGTGTTTACACACGGCCCTGCCGGACATCATTGTGGCACACATTGCACCTGCTACGGAACGTTTGGACATGGTTACTTGCTGTTCCCTCCATTTCGGGTACCTATTCTGCTACTACACTGTCCCATATGTGCAGGCCATACATATCTTGTTTATGTACATAACATTAGGCCATCCCTCCATCATGCATGCTATGCCTGTGATACTGTCTATGATTTCTGAACATATCCATCATGACAGCTTTGCATTACACATAATTGACATAGTCACCCCTACTGCGTGGGATACGTGCACGTCGTGCGCACATTCCGTATGACATCGACGGTATATGCCCATGCACATGTGTGCTGTGACACTATACATACATGGCCTATCCCCTGCTGTGGGGCTTCATTGTTCGATATCCACTGACAGCATCGGCGTGGGTGGTGGCATTGTTCTGTGTTTGGAATCCCTATGGCGGACCTTGGGTTATCACGTCTGTGTACATGTTGTCCCACTGCTGTGCACACGTTGTCCACAGTCGTTGGTATGCTCCGCGGCTTAGCATTACATAACCACCTTTCACCACTCTCTGCCTAATGGACAGGTATCTTTACTTACACACATCGTTCACATACAGTGCAGATTAGTCATACGTATCATGCGTTACACATCAGTACATCTCGTGGGTTCGACATACCTTTCCGGCCTTCGCTTCTGTATTCGTCAATATCTTCCTCTCAGTATTTCCTTTCAATAGCGTTTGTGTTCGTTATGAACATACGGTTTGAATATCCAGGGAGTCTTCCTTTTATTCGTCGTCACCTGAGGCATGTGGGTTCATCACGCCAATAGCTGTTCCTCGGTGTGTACTTATGCGCATATCACTGGTGATCCTCCTCCATTAAATGCGTTACCGGAAACTAGGCCATGGTTCATTCCTCGTGTGCCGTTAGTTATTTGCACTACCTTCGTGGGGATGGTATGTATTGTGTAATGTTTGTGTGACTGCATACGCTATGTGTGGTGTCAGGTACATTACGCTGTGGTGTTAGCCGTGGATTGTGTGTGTTGGGTATGGTATTCTGTTTGACATGTGGGTGTCCGTGTCCTGGCGGCGTCTGTCGATGGCATTGTGCATTCAGATGTGTAACATAGCTGTTATATTCCTGTACACAACGGATGCAAGGATGCATCAGCTGCTGCTAGTGTTTCCCACGCGGCTTGTGGCGGGTATGCCGCTGTCATTGACTGCCTGTATGTTTTTGCTGCGGTTTTACCTGTTATCCCTTTGATATGTGCGATGGGGTATATCTGCGGATGTGGGTGACGGGTACGGGGTGTGGGTCTTGCATTTATACATACAAGATATGCTTGTGTGTGTGCTCCATCCCTGCTTGGGGAGCTGCAGGTTACCTGTCTGTTGTTCTGGGAATGTTTGTTTTGTTGATGTCGTGTGGTGTCGGTATCGCCTGCATGTGTGCTTCCTGCACGTATTCCTCCTTCACATCGGTTATATATCTGCGGATGTTCGTCCGTGCCTACTATCCATTGGCATTTTGTCACTGATAGTTACGGTGATTGTGGTCCTATACTTGGGACGGCCTGTATGCTACCGGTAGCCTCCTATTCGTGTGCCGCTTGCTTACTTAACGGTCGTGGAACACACAGCGGTATTTACGGGACCGTAAGTGTTCACGATCGGTGCCGGGATAGCACATTCGTATTTTCGCCGTACATGCCTGATGCTGTGTAACGTTGCCGATGTATCGTGTTGAGTCTACCATATGGCCGCCATACATACGGTCATGGTTTGTACATGCGTCCTTTGCATCTCCTGTTGGCTATGGCCCTGTGGTACATTCTGGGACATTTCCGCTTTGCATCGTTTTACGTCGCCACGCATAGCCACTGAGGAGATGTCAGTACTACTTTGTGGGTACTGCTGTACATACGCCTATGGTTCCTGTACTGTATGCCTACGCATGTTATTACACTCCGCCTGTGACATGTCACCTACATACACATTTTACAGTGGCACACACATTACACACACACAGCGGAACACACGACAACCTCACCTCACACATACACATATTGCCGCCATGGCTCTCAACCTTCCATTTCCAAAATGAGGAACACACACATTACTAATGTGGAACAAATGGGCATAATGTGGAACACATACTAATGGCATACTAACAACTTCAGCTAAGTAGGTCATAGGATGGTTAAAATATGCTGATTTACTTACAATGAAGAACCTTTAATGAATTACTATGATTAATTTCTATTTACCAGGATGTCATTTAAATACATTCCTAACAATGAATGTTTGACAGACATTTTCAATGTGGAACTTTGAGGAACTGCGAGGAACATGAACTGTTTTAGATCCCAAATGAGGTGCGTTCCTCATAATGACGTACACTTGACTGGTAATCTGGTATGCTTGCCGCTTTCGCACCGACGGTTGCACACAATACCTACGTTGGCTGCATCGCCGGCGGCGGCGTGTACCTCCGCACTCATATCCTATGGATATGACACACATATCCGTTACTGTAACGTGGACTGGTGATCATCCCGACACGCGGATATGTATTGATGCAGGTTGACATTTCCATGGCTGGCGTTCCCTGCTCTGCCCACCCTCCCGGATGATCGGGTTGTCGGTCACTATGTTTACTATGTGGAGATTTCGCGTCTTACTTATCTGTGAACTTGCATCCCTGGGTTCCATATTAACCTGTTGTACTTTATATCTGTGTATGTGTACATATATTTCTACATGTGTACTGATATCTATTTCCGTATCTGTGTATGCACATAAGTACATATGTGGTCGACTTGCGGCGATAGTGGCAGCATACGGCTACGCCGTGTGCTGTAGAACCGGCGTGCGGTGAGGTGTTGGCGTTCCATGCTCTGCTGGCTATTGGGTGTGCAGTGTTTGGGTGGTGCCTTTGTTGGAGTCACACATAGGTCCGGCCATACGGTACACATTACAGGCGGACATGTTTGTGTGGCGTCCATTTCACTGTGTGTGCAGGTAAGGAGGTGTCAGTCCATGGGGCCTACGCTGTCAAAGTATGTGCTATCGTTCCCTCTTTGCCAGGGCGTAGGCATATTGGGTGCGCCTCCGTCTACCTACTGGGGCTGGCACAGCGTGTTCATGGCGCTGAACGCCCTGTGCCTGTGCTTGCCTTGGCAGTTGTGGCGGGCTTGGTGGCCCTACACCATTATGTCCCTGCAGCAGCTGTTTCCGCAGAATCATATTGTGTAGCATACAACATACTATGAATATGTGGGCACATGTGCCTGGAGAGTACTGCAAGGCTCCACGGATGTATCCAAGCACGGAACCGTGATTTCAACATCCCAAACACACGCTCTATGATTATTCTGGTTTGTGCGTGTGCCTCATTATGGCGTTCTTGCATGTGTGTGTGTGCATTTCTGATGGGTGTCATCAGCCACTGCTCCAGTGCATAGCCAGCATCCCCCACAAGGTGACCTTGTGTGATGTCCCCCCTGGCGAATACCTGATACAGCTGTGAGGCATGCCAGATATGGGAGTCGTGGTAGCTTCCAGGGCTGCCAGCACACACATCCATGATAATGCCCTGCGCATTGCACACGACCTGGCAATTGATGGAGGGGTATCCCTTGCGGTTTATGTAGCGTCTACCCTGCTCCCCGGGCGGTGACTTGATTTCTATGTGCGTACAGTCGATCGCACCCAGTACCTCCGGGTATTGTGCCACACGGTGGAAGCGGCGCATATTGCTAGCCAACTCCTCCTGAGATCTGGGGAAGTTTATATACTCATGGGCATGTCGTAACATGGCATCCAGGAACTGGTGTAGTACCCTAGATGCTGATGCCTGTGAGATACCCATTATATCCCGGTTGGCCTTTGGAAGGTACCTGTAGCCAGTATTCGCAAGCTCACACATACCTTTGTGTCCACTGGGATGGGCTCCCCTCTGTTGTGTCTTGTTCTCAGGCGTGGCCGGCACAGCTCCACTATTTGCTGTAACGTGTCCCTGTCCACCCTGTAGCGCTCTACTATCTCCAGGTCTTGCAGCCCCTGGTAGGTCACCCTTGGTCTGAACACTCTCCTTCTCCTGTGAGGCCTACGGTAGTTGTCGGCACCATCCTCCGCAACTCCGTCTGTCTCTGCCACATACCTATGCATCACGGCCACGGCGGCACCCACCATATACATATTAAAAGTTCCCTGTGTGTTTACACCCTACGGTGCGGCGTTTGGGAAATCGCTGTGTGTTGTGTGCATTCACACTTTATACTGTTGTGCTGTATACCGGTGATGTCATTGGGTGTGTCTGTGCAGCCGTATCCATGGATTATTTTCGGTGTTTTACGGTTGCAACTGCAACGGTATTGCCTTTAGTGTTACATTACAGTTGCCTGCATTGGCTTAGCTTTGCATCTTACATTACTGCATCCTGCAGGCACATGGCATATGATGCATTTTATCTGCAGCCGCAGTTATGCTACCTCTGTACTTGGCTGTGCTATTTCGGTTCTTTGCTCTTTGCATTTCTACTACATCCCCTACTATCTTTGCATTCATATGCCTCCCCTTTCCCGTTATGCAGGAGTCTGCATGCAGAGTTGTCAGCTGCCGCCGTTTGCCCTTCCTGGATTGATTGGTGTTGATTGCTCATTACGGCTCCAATTACACTGCTTCCGCATTTCCTCATATTCTCCGCATTACCTTCCTATATCCGTGGTTGTTGACGGGGAGGCCGTCACATGACTGGGTTGGGGAACGTAGTCATCCTCGTGCACATGCATCTGTGCGCGCATTATGTACTCTCAGCGCATCTATTTCCTCACACGCCGGTCCTGCTGCTGTGATGTGCATTGTACAGCCCAGGTTTGCTGGCCTCCAATATGCTTCCTCCTACAGTGGCACACCCCTCTGCGATTGACATGTATCTCGTGTAGGCCACTCCTCGGTGTAGTACCACTGCGCCGTTTGCTCCATCCTTACACCGGCGCCAGCTTTGCGATTCACTATTATCTGCCTCATTTGCATGGCATTGACTGCTAATACATGGTTACGGCGCCGAACACTGCCACCACTCCTTGACAACCCTTGCGCTGGGGTTGAGGCTTTCCATACATAGTATGGTGTGTGGTGGCTGTACAGCTGATGTGTATTATACAGCTCTTTTAGGACATTGTCATATTATTTCATTGCTTTGCACCTTCTGTACACATATCCGGGGGGTTCTGCTGTGGTTTCTACGTACATGACATTTTTGTCATTATTTACAGTTTGTGCATGTTTTCTTTGGACATTCTCGGTGCCTTTCGCCATTGGCATATTGCACCTGTATGATACCTGACGTTGACAGCCTTCCGTTACTCCTTGGGGATGTTTGGGTAAATGTAAACCCTTTTTCGGTTTACATTGCCGTCTTACGCTTCGCATGCCCCGCCGTGGATCGCTATTTGCCTTCATTTGCATGGTGCAATACCGCACACAGTGTGATTAGCATACCTACGCCGGGGGCGGCGCAGGTCCGGCGCACGCCGGTAGTGCACGTGGGATTGCTTCATACCTGAATCGCTCGGTGGCCATATTTGGCTTTATAACGCCGACGCTATGCTGGCGCCTGGCGCAAGGTTCATGAATCCCGGGGTTAGACCTTAGTTTTTAACAAAAATCTTTAAAAAGAAAATGTGTTAGGTGTACGAAATTCAAGTATTTTTATGTGTAAGTTTATCTACGTACACGAACACAGACATGTATATGTACATGAGTATATGCACAACAATGTTGATGGAAATAGTGTAAAAACATATGTTTGTGACATTTCATATTTTAACAAATATGACATGTTTAAATTACAAATAATAGAATTTCTAAAATCTTGATAAAAAGACTGTACTAATTCTTATTCATTGTTTATGACATAACTAACAGTCATACATGTGTAATTCTTGAACACGTTTATTGTTTAAGTCCAGAGGGAAATATTTTATTTTATTTTATTCAATTTATTTAATTTATTATATAATAATGCTTCCCAAATGAATAACACAACAGTATGACTATAATACAATATAAAAAGATCAGTGCCATATACTATAATGTATGTGATACATAAGAAGGTTCAGCTGGGTTTGTTTTCACTTTGTCAGTAGTCTTCTATTACTTGTAACTTCACATTGGGCATATTGCATTTTAAGTGTAGAATATTAGTGCTCTTATAGCTTTAAATCTTGATTTTATAAAGATAAATTGATTAATTGAACACATTATATAAGGTCTAATTAACTAATTTTAAGTAGTCTGGAGAAGTTACTCTGATTGGGAGTAACGAAAAGCGCTTAACTGTACTATTAAACAGATTTTCCTGCATTGCTTCCAGTGGACGTTTGTTCGTAGTTATTTTGGATCAGCAGTTTGTTTTTTATAACATAGTTTGTCTCTTTGTGTAAACTATGGCATCGAACGACCCTGGTGACGGTGAGGATTGTACATCTCCTTTATTACTCGCTTCTAACTCTGTAAGGAACGGCGAGGAACAAGTAAACCTAACAGCTTTAATTTTAGCTCTAACCCAGCGTGTCGACCTTCTGACAACTAGACTGGATTCTCAATTAATGGCATCTAATGGTATTAATCAGAACATCGTAGATTCATCGGACCCTCTTGGGTCTATCCCTCTTGGGCAAAGGACACCACCCGGTCTAACAGCATGGAGTACCGGCAACAGTTCAAAAGTGCAGAGCACTATTGATAACGGAATGCTGCAGTCAGCTGATACAGACTCTCAATGTCAAACGAGAGAAGAAAATTCAAACTCTAATGACAACCGCACACTTAATGGTAACCCGCCTATACAAACAACAGGCAATACAAACCTGGGTCTAACTAACCATTCACGAGACACGAATAATGGAACTGGATCAGCAACAACAGTTCAAAACAGCGTTAGAGAGCTTATTGGAGCTCCAACATTCCAGGACTGGATCCTTAACACCAGAAACTTCACTTTTGGTGAACAGACTATTTTGGAGCAACTGGCAGACAACGCTGACTCACTCGAGGTTAGTGAACAAACAGTTACTAATCATCTTAAAATGCTAGATGTAAAACTGTTAAAAATTAAAAAATTACAATTAGAAGTTCACTACTTTCAAGAATGCTGTAGACTAGGAGTGGTACCTAAAGGACTACGACGCTACATTTACCCCACCGGTTTGATTGAAAATTCAGCATTTCATCTAGAATTAAAGTCTTTATTTGATGATCAAGGTATTGCACTCATGAACTGTATTATCAGACATTATAACTTGCAAATAACTGAATTATCTAAAGAAGTCGCTGACTTGAACAGTATGATCTTCAATCATACAGACTTCTTTAGATATAAGTTTGAATACGACAGAATCTTCAATTCTATCGATCAACTTATGTTAAAATTGAAACTCAACAAAGTTAAAAAACTCAATAGAGACAAACTAGCATACAGAAATGGGAAAGCGTACCCCAACCCACCAGGGTCACAAACTGGTCTTGCAACTGTTCCAGTTAATGAATCTGCCTTCATGTCACCGCAACAAATTAATTTAGACCTCAGTCAAGAACTTGAAAATGACTACTCTAGTAGTAGAGACATTAATCCAAACTACAACAACAACACCACTTGGGCAGGGCGGCTCAGAAACGGAAAACAAAGGAGGTATAATGAAGAACAACCTAATGGACATTTTCCGGACAGAATGCAACATGAAGGCAACCATAATAACATCGAGCTGGGTGCTATTCCTTAGAGACATTTTAATAACAACCAACAATTCGGTAATAATTACAACAATCAGAATCAAAAAAACAAATTTCGCCCCTACAACAACCTGAAGAGATAGAACATGACAGCTCCGGGCCAAATATCATCCACAATGAAGTGGGCGACTTCAACATTTACAACTTTTCATGTATTGAAATAAATCCCCTTCTGATTGAAATATTTGCTAAAGGACAAACATTTGTACCTAGCAAACCTATGAACTTGGTCCAAACCATTAAGGATCTGAAACTATTTGTAAGAAAATTAAACTTGAATCTACTACTAGGAGACTCTACAGGTATTACTAACCCACTTAGAGTAGTTAGTGAATATAATCCAAATTTACATCCTACACTACAAATATTTGAACAACTTATGGAATTGGATTTGAGATGCTTAAATAACAGTCAAAATAATGTTTTTCATAAAAAATTGTCACTGAAAAATATAAGTTCTGAAGAATCAGAAGCACTAACTACTTTTAAATCCCTAAATATCAGAACTATGAAACCAGATAAGGGTGGGGGGTTAGTCATATTTGACAACTGTGACTATGTAAACAGAGTAGAGGAAATTTTAGGATCTGATACATATAGTGAGGTGTCTATAAATGAAGTAAACACTGCATACATGAGGATAAAAGGTTACTACAGTGATTTATTTATGGATGGATACATCGACATAGATTCATACCATTACATTTCTATGAACTGGCCAAAGATACTGATTCTATTTGCTATACCTAAAATTCATAAAAACATTAGGAATCCACCATTTAGACCATTAATAGATGGTCACAACTCAATTACATACGCCGCAGCAAAACTTGTTGACAATATTCTGAAAAAATACCTCAAGACAGAGCCTCAAGTTTGCAAAGACTCGTGGACTTTCTTAGAGAATTTAAACAACATTGAATATAACAATCATTACAATTTTGTAACTATAGATGTTATAGACTTGTACACATCTATTCCCCACTTAGAAGCTATAGAATGGGTGAACTTATTCCTCATAAGTAAAGGAGTACAACCTAATGAAATGTTCACAGTCACAACATTACTTGATATTATACTAACTAACAATTTTTTCACCTTTAACAACAAGTTATATTTACAAAAATGCGGCATTGCTATGGATTCGCCATGTGGCGCTAGTCTAGCAAATACAGTCATGGTTTTCTGGGAAAACTATTATATTTTCAAAAACACTGAATGGAGACCGTACATAAAATATTATACTCGGTTCCTTGATGACATTTTCATTTTATTTCAAGGACCGAATGAATTAGCAAATAAATTTCTATGTTACATAAATAATACCACTGAATTTTTTAAGTTCACTTTAGACTTTCAACCAAAGACAATAAATTATTTAGATATCAATTTAAATAAGGATCTGGGGAGTATGCAGTATTTAGCTAAAATACATAGAAAAGAGACCTTCTGCAACTCCTACCTCCATTACACTAGTTTACATCCCTTTACACAAAAGAAAGCTATAGTAAAGGGACAATTCATTAGAGCAGCTCGCATGACAACTTCATTTGATGACTTTATAACAGAATGTAGTTCAATAAAGATTTTTTTCACTGAAAGAGGTTACCCATATGAACTAGTAAATGAAGTCTTAAATGAAGTAATATATAAAAGAGAAAGTGGTAACATAGCTCCAATCTTACAGATCAGAGAGAGAACTCCTAGTGGAGAGAATATATATTATAACACAGATAGTATACATAACTTGGAAAACTCTGTGTTAGAAGAAAAGTTGTCCGATAGTGTAACAAAACAAGAAGCAAGGAATTTTCAGATATCATACGTCACAACGTACAATATGGACAGTAATATTATAAATAAGATATTGTACAAAAACTGGGCGCTCATACAACAAGACAAGACTATCAATTATAAACTTCCTGAGCAACCTAAAGTAGTGTTCAGAAAAGGAAAAAACATTAAAAATATATTGGAATCAAATACCACTATAAAAGAATTTACCAACAGAAATGGCATGACAAATTGTAACAGCTGCAATATGTGTAAGCACATGGCTTGCGGTGAATACGTTCACATTAACAATAAGAAATATAAAATTCAGAAGAAGTTGAACTGTAAATCTAAATTAGTAATATATGTAGCTACGTGCACCCTCTGTTCAGCTTTCTACATAGGGAAAACTGAACGATAACTTAAAGAGAGGGTGTACGAGCATACATATGCTATACTTAACAGTAAGACAGAAAATGCATTATTTAAACACATTGCAGCTAACCCAGGCCACAATTTTAGATTTACTGCATTTGACCAAATTTACACTGACATTAGAGGAGGCCCATATAATTTATTATTAGAAGAAAGGGAATTGATATGGCAGTGGAGAACAAATGCATTTGTAAAACCAGGTCTAAATGAACACTGCAACATTAGTTGCCTTTTAAAACTAAAGAGTCTAGATAGATAACCAATATATATATGTACTCATATTGCACAATACAATATATGGTACACAATTTATACACATAAATTAATGTTTACTGTAACATCTAATTAACTAACATATTACACAATTCTATATACTATTAACTACACTTATAATTTGTAGTATAAAATAATATAATAGACTTAGACCTTAGTTTTTAACAAAAATCTTAAAAAATGTGTTAGGTGTACGAAATTCAAGTATTTTTATGTGTAAGTTTATCTACGTACACGAACACAGACATGTATATGTACATGAGTATATGCACAACAATGTTGATGGAAATAGTGTAAAAACACATGTTTGTGACATTTCATATTTTAACAAATATGACATGTTTAAATTACAAATAATAGAATTTCTAAAATCTTGATAAAAAGACTGTACTAATTCTTATTCATTGTTTATGACATAACTAACAGTCATACATGTGTAATTCTTGAACACGTTTATTGTTTAAGTCCAGAGGGAAATATTTTATATTTTATTTTATTTTATTTTATTCAATTTATTTAATTTATTATATAATAATGCTTCCCAAATGAATAACACAACAGTATGACTATAATACAATATAAAAAGATCAGTGCCATATACTATAATGTATGTGATACATAAGAAGGTTCAGCTGGGTTTGTTTTCACTTTGTCAGTAGTCTTCTATTACTTGTAACTTCACATTGGGCATATTGCATTTTAAGTGTAGAATATTAGTGCTCTTATAGCTTTAAATCTTGATTTTATAAAGATAAATTGATTAATTGAACACATTATATAAGGTCTAATTAACTAATTTTAAGTAGTCTGAAGAAGTTACTCTGATTGGGAGTAACGAAAAGCACTTAACTGTACTATTAAACAGATTTTCCTGCATTGCTTCCAGTGGACGTTTGTTCTTAGTTATTTTGGATGAATAGGTATTCCCCCCACAGCCAAACACGTCTGGCCTGCAATACACTACCAACTGTTGCAGATCCCATAACCAGGACCTTACACGACAAGGCCACTACATGTTAACAGTACTCCATCCCACCTGTATGATGTCAGGTTGGCATCAGTAGCATATCATGCAGTACAGTCAAGTGAAGTGTCATGCTTGGGGGAAACCCCTGGGAAGGCTCAGTAAGTAGCTGGGATCCCTCATATGATCCAACAGGCCTACACCTGACAATTGATTCACCACTGTTGCCAAGGACACCCACAAAGCAGTGTATAGCTAAATCAGGGATCTCAATGGCAATACTCACATCTACTCTGAGTTACAGCACAATGGCTGTATTGGATAAAAGCAACAGATAATGCCGACATCCAGGCAGATGGGTTCATTGCACACATGACCCTCCTCTCACTCCCTAAATGGCCCATCTGTACACCAGGCTGATGCACGATTACTGTAATTACAGATGCACAGGTAAGAACCACACTCTCAAAAGCCAGTAACACAGCATCCATGGGACCAGAAACCAACACAGGCTGCGTTCTACACATACTAAAGAACAAACCGGCACCCTACCCAAGTACTGTGTTCAATCATAGACTAAACTCGGGGTTTCAGCCAACTGAATGGCACACAGGAACAGTCATCCCACTCCACAAAGGGTGTTCCACCATGTCAGCTGGGAAATACCACCCAGTAGCCTGATGAGCCTGATCTGCAGGGACATGGAACATATCAACACTGAACCCATGGCCAATGTCACTGGTAATCTTAAAATCCTGGACCCCACCAATGTTGGGTTTGTCAAAGGCAGAGAATGCCACCTAAACCTGGTATACCTCCTTGAAGCAGTCATGACAGTTGTAGATGAGGGTTAGTGGGTTCACACAGCCTATGTAGATCATAGCAGGCTTTTCTACACCATCCCACAGGTAGGAATGTGTGTAGACGTTAAGGGATCTACCTCCATTCACAAAATATGTTTTCCCCAGGACTGCTTGGCAAATGCCAACATTCCACAGGTGCCATCCTGTGGACATAAAGTCCTTCACAGGTCATAGATGTGTTAATGCCCTCCTCCACACTGTAGATGTGTGCAGTAATACTGGGGTTGCTATAACTCACTGAGTGTGGCTATTGTGGGCACATCCACCATCATTGCAGTTACTGTTGCGGCTATCCCCCCACATAGCTGTCTGCAATACTGTACAGTGTATGTTATCAGGTTGAGTAGTTGTTGTTTACACCATTTGCAGTAGTACAGCACCTCACACCCTCCTAAGGGTAGGGCTATGCCACCAGCAGTGGCACACCCATGTTACTGAGGTGAGGATCGCAGTAGAGTAGGGAAAGGGACATACACCCTGCTGTTAGCATTTTCAGTGTCATTCAAATAGCAGACTGCATATATAACAATGTGTGGTTGTGCCTCTCCTGTCTTGGTGAGATTACATGGCCAACAGATGTGTTACCTGCACAGGGACATACCTCCATGTGTACAGTCTTGTATCTGTACTGCATCCAAACCAAAGGCTCTGTGTGTTGTACCCAGCCATGTCATGTGTACCACCCACTAAACATACCGGTGTCCACTGTAGAAGGCCTGCTAACACCACTACACCCATCAGCCATGTGGCACATGGACAACCACAACACAATCAGACTAGATGATGGTGAAAACAATACAACATTTTTAATAACAGCTATAATTCATCATGGTTGCACAGCTACACATTCCAGGATGTTAACATATCACTTTACTGCTGACAACATGCTACACAGCATTCCATTGCTACACTGTTGTACAGTCACCCTGTGCATCAGAACCATGTTAGCCTGTCCCTGCATTGATGTTACAGATGACAGGATGTAGCACAGGTATCATCATATGCACAGGGGGTGATGTTTGTTTGCCAGAGGCCTAGGCTGAGCCATACAAGTGACAATGTGTGTATGTGTGTGAGGAGGCTGAGTAGTGTTATGGGCCAAATTGCGATGTTGTGTGTGCAGGTATGCAGTTGCCCTAGGTTTGTTGTTGATGTGTGTGTGTGTGTGTGTGTGTGTGTGTGTGTGTGTGTGTGTGTGTGTGTGTGTGTGTGTGTATCTGCATGCACACAGGTCCACCAAGTGGCTGCCCTATATGGAGATTTGTAAGACAGCTGCAGACTGTACCTGGCAGGGTTTGCAGTTCACAATCTCCTGCCATGGACATGGGAACTGTGCCTGGCAGGGGTGCCACAGGCACTATCAGGTACAAAGCCATATATGGTACTGTCCCCTGAGGTTGAAAAACGTCCACTGGATCCAGGTCCCTCGTGGGACTAGCCAGGGCCATGTGCACATGACCTGTTATGATGGTCTGTGGACAGCACCCCCTGCAGTGCTGGGGCTGGTTCTGCCACTACTGGAGCAGCTGTGACTGGTGGGACATCCACGGTGACCTCCAGCTACTGATGTTGCTGGCATACGTCCACATGGCTGTCACAACCCTCCCGCCCTGTCCTGATGCATGGACATGACATTGTTGATGAGATCCAATGTCTCACCCCACCGGCTATCCATGACCTCGGTGAAATTATGAATGGCACCTGCTAGGTCATGGATGCTGTCATTTACAGAGGTGTGATAAGCCCTCTGCACCCTTAGACCCTGTCTGGTGTATAGTTCCATTCGTGCCTGTGCCTGCATGACAGCCTGGAACATGCGTGTGGTAGATATACATGTGGCATGTCTGCCAGGGGCATGATGACCAGCAGTGCGCCAACAAGCACCCCTGAATATCTGCCTTTGTTGTACCCCACCAGACATCCGACTATGGCTGCTGTGTCCTGACACACATGCCATGAATACCACACTGTCCAGGCCAATGCCAACCATAGACTGTCCCTCAGCTAAGGCCAACAGTGATGAGGTATGTAGAGGCAGTGAGACTGTGTGTGTGGATGGGGTGGATACTTGTGGGATGTCAATTGGTCACCCAGCATCAGCCCCTGATAACTCCGCCTGTGCCTTAGCACACCTATCCTCATGGTCACTGTCTGTATCAGTGACATCAGATTCCTTGTGGCAGGGACCCAGCCCCACCTCGTCACCTGTGAGGGGAAACAGGAAATGGACTGCAAGACCTGCACATCACCATTTAACAGTACACACACACACACACACACACACACACACACACACACACGTGCACATGTGCACAGACATGCACAGACCCTGGAATTGCAACACAATAATGGACTTTACCTGTGTATAGACAAAGTCCCTACTTAATTGTCTGTACTCCCCCATCCAGCATCAGACTTGAAAAATTGCAATAACTGCTGCCAAACATTCAGGTATAATTCATCTAATAGCTCAGACATGTGATCACAACACATGACTTGTTACTCCATTACATCTTTCCCTTGTTTGGGGTCTGTTTTGTCCAGGCCACCCTATTGTCATCCAGGTAACACCCTGGTGTGGCCCACATGTGTTGAGAATGGCTGCCATTTGTTATTTGCTACTGCAGTCAGTCCTTGATGTCACATACAGGGGTGGCATACATAACTGTTGTTCAATAGCTGCATGATCTATTGCACTAACTACTGTCTATGTGGAGTACATTACAATATGGAAACACTCTGGTGTATTCTAATGATTCCCTATTGCATCTGTACTGCTGCATACATGGGTTTACCTTCATATTTCTGCTGCTGTGAACACTCATATACTATTGGCTGTCCTCCAATCACAGTTCAGATATGTATTCCTGTTGTATAATATGTTTGTCCATGTCCATCTACTACACGACTCCTAAGGGAAGCTGGCAGGTATGAACGACACCACACACACACACACATGTGCAGACATGGACACACACACATACACACACATACTTACATACACGTAGTCAACATACATGACTACCCATACACTTCACCAGAAAGCACCTACAGATAACTCCAGCACCCCCCTAACACACACAATAGCAGGTGATGGTGCACTACATTATCACACACAGACCTGTAATTACACACATGTCAGCATGCAGGACATGTAGTGCTCAACAGCATGCAGTGCAACTGTAGTCAATCCCTGTTACCAACATTATACATGGCTGTGATGCAAGGCTTCTGTTAGTAGGTGATGGCCCTCCCCCTGAAACATACTGCACCCATGTCCACAACATTGCTGTGCATCTGTTCAGCACCCTGGCATGCACTGTGCGCCATACCTCACAGGTGTACACGCCATTGCAGGATGTGTATCTGTGTATCAGTTATGTTTCCTCTGCTGCTCACAGCCTCTGTGTGTTTGTAGATTATATGTGGACACGTGGTTTGTGAATGCCTGATGTGTATTCACAGATGTCATCATCAATGGTGCATGTATGAGCAATATAATACCATTAGACTGACAACAGACACACTTTACTGTACCTATGGTGAGTGTACAGACCATTATTGACAGGGCACCCTCTTCCCTGACAAGCCATGGCGCAACACTACTGCATATGTCAACACTACACATACCTGATATGTGACATATGACCTAGGCAGTCAATTGCATTATGAGCCATATGTGTCAGTTGTGCAGATGCTGATTGGGATGCATACAGTTTGTGGGTGCATATATGTGCACACACATATGATGGTGTGTAGCAACAACTGTTATGTGTACTACTGCGGTCACAATACCTGGCAGGGCCATCATCATGAGCCAGTAGTTGGTCAGTCAGCCCTGAAAATGTTCCCCAAACTTGCATGTTTGCATGCTAAACACGTGCACAGCCATTGGAGGTCACACAGTACCATCACTAGTGTCGAGGAGTCAGGGTTATGTTTGCCACACTTCATGACCTTGACTGTGTGCAGATGTAACCATTCTTAGTGGGTTTGTCTCTCCCCTCCAGTGCACTGTTGTGTTTCAGGATGACACACCCTCACCATCTCCTGCCACATTGCAAATGCTTGACATCTGTGGCCTACACATGTTTGTCATATTGCAGTATCCCAAACTAGGAACATCATGTGTACTGGCATATTCCCTGCCAATGCATGGCAAACATGCAGGTGTACAGTGGCACCAGCAAGGTACAGATGAGGATGTCATCCCTGGGCTGGGGTGAGGTGTGGATTGTGCAGCATATGTATCATAACTGCAACTTTCTGTACTTCCCCAACATAGTGCTGGTACATCAGAACACATTGCAACACATGGCTTTGGCAATGTCCCGCCATTATGCAGATCATATCTGTAATGAGCCCTGGCTGATGTTGCCTGTGGTACACATAAATTCATAGGTGAGTACTAGTCTATTGGTCCTGGGCCCTACATAAGCCTAGCCACAGGGGTTCCCAGGCATGCACCACACAATAATGTTATTCCCCTGTGCCCCTGTCAGGCTGTGGCACAGACATACTACCCAGGTTGAATTCCCCATTTCCCATCCAGTTGTCAAGTGTTTTTATAAAGACAGCCAATGAGTAGCATTGCCTGACATGAATGGGTAGTCTGTTCCAGAGTGTGGAAATTCCCCAGGACAGGACCCTATCCTCCAGTATGTTCTGCTTAATGATTTGATGAGGTTTAAGACCCTGGAGCATGTGTTTGCAGAGGGATTGGGATTTCCTTATGTGTAGCATGTTCAACTGCTGTGTGTATGACATAGCTGTATATGTTAGACAGATGTCACCTGTGCCTAGGCAATGTGCACTGGAGTGTAGCCACAGTTGTCTGAGATGCTCTGTGTATTGCATGTGTTTGAGGCTGGTAATCCCATTAGTGAGGTGTGTGCTGTGTCAGTGAACATGTACAGCATGCATTATAGGTAGGTGTGTTAGATGTGTACATGGTCTAAACCTTAGCTATGATATGCACAGTGTATTGCCAAGCATGCCCTTAAACCATACTCACTGGCATCAGGCCGCTGCCTTGCTGGTATCCCAGAGGGACTTACATTGGGATGAGATAGAGTTGATGTCAGTGGCTACAGCTGTGACATTGCTACAGGGCGGGTGCAATATTACAGTAAAACAACAGTTGAAGTCCACAATACTACAGATTATGCATAACTGATTATCAGTACTACACAGTAACAGACTCTACATCTCACATATGCATGACCTACCTGTACAGATGCATACGCAACAGTGGTCTACTGGTATGCCCTGGGACCTTACCTGCATGGTCCATGTCTGGTATGTAGTTAGCACCCACCTCTATGATTGTATAGGTCTGTAGCTCTTGTGGGCAGGCAGGTGCCACCAGGCTCATGAGCAGCTCCTCAACTCTGGTGAGAGGGGGATGGATGTTATGCCTCCCCCCCATTGCAAGGTGGTCACCCTGCATGGCAGCGGCACGGCAACATACATGGCAGAGCAGGTCACTACAATGATGGTGGACCTGCTCATAAGTATGGCTGTGCATGCCGACATCATTTACCCTGTGGACTACATCATTCCACATGGCAGTGCGCTCATGCTGATCATGGCTTGTCCTGGAGAAGAGCAGCTGATAGTGCTGGATGAGGCTGTTGATTATGATGTCATCCTCAATGGCACTGTAGGCTGGATTCCTTGGATGTGCCATTGTCCCTGAAAGTCATAAAGATGGAAATATGTCTAAGCAACTCATATGGCACGGTTACCATAATACAATACACATATCCGTCTCCCACCACCATATCAGCTCCAACTTAATGTTCACACAGTGCAAGTGGGATGGCTCCAGTTTATCTGCCATTGGGGCATATATTGTATTGTACCACACTTCCTGCTATGTGTTTGTAGACATGCTCCCTGTGGGGACACTGGAATTACTGGCCTGTTACAGAGTATTTCACCTGCATGCCATTGTCACTGCCACTATGTTTCCACATATGCATGTGGTATGCTTGCTATGTGATTGCTACACATCTGCCATTCTGTGTTATTGGGGATATCTATGCATGCTGTTAGACATGTTCTGGGATTGTGTGGATTATTACAACCCACATATGTTCCATGACAGTGACACAATAGTATGTGTAGGGGATATTTGCCAGCAGGAACACCTCTCCCACCTAATGTGGACATGTTACCAGGCTACATTACATCTGCAACCCACTATGGAACCTCATTATCTAATGTTGCTGCACTACCTTCATGTAGAACCACCTCAGGGGATGGTGTCCCCACCCAAGGAGCACACACAGACATATTTTTGTCACCCACAGTTAGGTCCAGGGTCTGGTGCATAGGGAGCGCCACAGAGAGATGGGGTATGTGCTACATACACCTGGAGGCATGCAGTACACATACACAGGTTAGGCATGCTTCCTCCTCCTCTTGCTCAGCCCACAGTCCAGGCACCTTTATAACCATGTAGATGCTGTTGTGACTGTCCATGGGTGGTCACCTTGGTCCCTTTGTTCCCATATGGGGGCTCAATGGCCTCCACATTCCAAACAAAACTACCCATCCACAGTGTTTACCCACCACATGTGTCATATACCAGCCCTGTATGCTGTCTTGTTTGTCATCCAACCAAGCCTACTACCCTTCACCAACATGGATATTTCACCTTCTCAAACAATTGTGATGTGTTCCCAACATGGGTTACACACCACACTCCACAGTCCATTTTTCAGCCATGTACTGCTGTGTAGATATGTTGTGTATTGATGTGTGATGTCCTCTCACACACGTCATGGCAGGGGACATGTACTGACATATATATATATATATATATATATATATATATATATATATATATATATATACTTATATGTGTCAGTATTATGTATATGTGTGTGTTTGTGTGTGTATACATATATATATATATATATATATATATATATATATATATACATATGTATATGTAGACATACACACACACTTATATATATATATATATATATATATATATATATATATATATATATATATATACACACATACATATATGTGTAGATATTTTGTGTTGTTTAGATACCTATATATATATATATATATATATATATATATATATATATGTATAACTGTCTGAGGCTCTGTAGACATTCACAGCGGTGAATATATTTCACACATATATTTATCTATATATGGTTTGCATACAAACATCTGGTCCGCACTCTTGTAACTCTCTTTTCTTCACAGCTGAAC
>NC_056744.1:835170293-835195293 GCF_019279795.1 Protopterus annectens
GTGTGTGTATATGTCTACATGCATATACATGTACATGTATACATGTGGGTGCATATCTGCAGCATTTTAATGTGTAGTCCTTCCACACTGACATTCCCTACAGTCAAATGACTTGTCTGCATGATATGTTTCAGATATTGCCCTGAGTTTTTACAGTTGTATTGGCTTACTGTCAGACCTTTGTAGCTGTGTTGTGGAGGATCCTGGGGTCAAGAACTGCATGTGCTGGATATTGCATTGCACAGCATATCTGTTACAGCTGTGGTGGGGGAACATAGCAGTAATCACCAGGTATCCCTCATCTGAACCCCACCCCCATTAACAGTGCATATGGTCAGTTGTTTTGTGGTGGAGGTTCCGGATGTTTTTCCTGTTTGGAGATGCAATGCACACACACACACACACACACACACACATATATATATATATATATATATATATATATATATATATATATATATAAATATATGTGAACATATTTATGTATCTACCTATATACCATTGATGTGATATGATTTATGTGTGAGTCATACATTTATATGTAGCTGTGTATCTCTCTACATTTACAAATCTATAACTGTCCATATGTCCATGCATGTTTGGCTCACAATTTTGGCCTGTCCCACATTCATCTGGCCAATTGACGTGGATGATGTCAGGAATGAGGACAGTCAGGAATGACCATACATTAGAGTTTCAGACTTCATGTTGTTCAGATTATGTGTATTACAACAAATCACTGTTTAACTAGCAACATTTTACATGTATAAGAATAATATTTCACATTTATCCCAATTTGTACCCCAATTTTGTCACACTGTGTCCAGAATGTTTGCAATAAGAGGTTGAGTGTTATGATATTAGTACAATTTCTCTTATGCAGATTGACTGTGCTGCATGATATGTTTTAGAATACTTGGGATTTATGTAGATCCGACATGGTGTAGTGGTAATTCACTATGATTGTGGTATACAGGGTCCTGAGTTCAGGACTTGCAGTGCCTGTTAATTTTGTTGCTGGGTAGAACAAGGGGGGTGGGATACAGGGTGATACCGTCATGCAAACACAAACCTCCGGTTACATATGCTTAAAGATAGTTTGCATCAGATTTGCTGAACCTGTATGCGCATTGCTCACCCCTGCGCATATGGCCTTAAACTCACTTACTAGTGCTGACATATGCTTACTACTGCTTATTGCTGCTTAACCTAACTACTGCTTTGTGCATTATGATACTGACACCTCACATGTGCATTTCCTGCAGTACTCCAGTTGTTATTTCATGGCCGCAGTACTCCAGTTCATATATATATATATATATATATATATATATATATATATATATATATATCTATATATATATGTTATTCCTTGGGTTATGCAACATACATATTACTCATAACGTGCTTTGCCACGGGAAATGGTATGTCTCAGTTCCTTCCCTGTTTACCCCCCTCCTTTCTCGCTGACATCCACAGGCTGGTCCCATTAGAATGGGTCCATCCAACCCCGGCATGCCTCAGTCCATAATGTCATACCCATCATTCCCTCCCCCACATCAATCATCCTTCCTGTAGGTTCCAGCTGAGTCTAACCACATCACTACACATTGCCCATTCTCCACTTCTTGGAACCCATCACGTAAGTTGTCTCAACCCATGGATTTTCAGGCTTCCCACACATTTAGTCTGCGAATATACGTACCCTTCTTTGCTTACCTTTGAGACACGGTATGTTACTCTGAAAATCCTTTTTAGTAGAATTTTTGGGGTCATCCCACCGGGGACTAACATGCATTTGTTTAAGATTAGACTTAGGTTTACACTGTTTCTCCCACTGGTAGTATCCTGCCAGTAGTCTGGGAAGCAGTGCTGTGTTACGCTTAGCAGTGCTTATTATTTGATTTGAAAGATATTTTCCTTTTGGCATTGATTTCCCCTTCATTACATGTTATATATGTGTCTTGTATCCTTGAGTCATGTGTACACACACTGTATGGGGTCCTGGGAACTTCTACACTTCATTGCAATAACACCTCACATCTAGACTTACTGCAGTGCTCCAGTTCACATATGTATGTTCTGTAGTCAGTTATGGCACATATGACTGTATACTGATGCCTTTCACAGGTTCAATTTGGTTATACTATGGTGTGGACATGTTTACTACTACCTCATTCTTCTGTACTTCTGTGATGGCTTGGTGGATAGCTACTGGGACTATGGTGTATAGGGTCCTGGGTTTGTGACCTGCATGGCTGTTTATTTTGTTGCTGGGCTGACAAAGGCCCATTGGATACAGAGTGATTAAGGCACTTTAAAGCAGTTGTAAGGCCTTAAACCCACTTACTAGTGTCTACATATGCTTACTATTGCTTATTTGTGCTTATACCTGCTTACTAGTGCCTTATACAGTCTGACACTGATACTTCACATGTGCATTTCTTGCGGTACTGCAGTATATATATATATATATATATATATATATATATATATATATATATATATATATATATATATATATATATATATGCTATTTAGTGGGTTTTGCAACAAAACTATTGGTTATAATGTGCTTTGCCATGTAAAATAGACTGTGCTACATTGGGACTCTAACTGGGAATGCCTGCTCATTGGGCGGATGCTCTGCCCACTTCACTATTGCTGTTCTTCTTCATTTGCGTATTTCTACCATTATGTCATACTCATGTTTCCTTCCCCTTGCCCCTGAGCTCCACGTACACAGCATCCATCCATTCCCCAGTTGCTAGCTCAGCCATACCACACCTCCACACATTGCCCTCTCTGCACATCTCAGTACTCCTTCAGTATACTGTCTTGACCCAAGTTTCTGCAGGCTCTTCATCTGTTTAGTCCATGTACATATGAGCCTTGCCATGATAGTACTCTGATACTGGTGCAGATATCGATGTTACTCACAATTTGTGGTTCATCCTGCCAGGGACGGACCTGTTGTTGTGTCAAGATTAGACTTAGCTGGTCTACACTGTTTCTCCCACTGGTAGCATCCTGCCGGGGGTTTGAAAAGCAGTGGTTTGCTCACACACCTGGCTAGCCTCATCTCCTGGATTCACGGAACCGATACCTCTGGTGTGACATTCTGTGCATGAAGCACATCCACATGCCCCCCCCCCCCCATGGTGTGCACCGTTTTTCATTATTCTCTTCAGTATTATGCAAGACTACTGTTCTCACAGTATGATTGGACAGGCACTGTTCTTTGATACACATAGACTGCTCAAAAGTCCGAGGCTCTGGGCCAAACAAAAATGTTGCCCATTGCAAAATCATGATGATCCCTTGTCAGTTTACGCTGAAAACAACTCAACGCAAATTGAACATCCAACACGCCAGCGAGGTAGAGAACAGGAGTCTGCTGTGGAAAGTCATTCAAACTCAGCGCCCCTTTGTCAGCTGAGGCTTCTACAAGTGAGCAGATGCATTCCAGAGTGAATAACGTCATGGAGGCGATGGAGCTGAACACACCACCTCCGAATCAGCAAGCGTTATACGTTCCTAATGACCATCTGAGAACGGGAGCTACTAGACGCACTACCCAAGCAATACAAACAAGTAGATCTACAGAAGCTCCTTTTCTGATCAAACTGGACAATTTTACGAGAGGGAGGTCGCTGAGCAGAGGACCCAAAAAGCGGAAATACTCCCAAGACAGGTACGGGTACCAAAAGAAAGCTTGGAATTGACTTTTCTGGTTTTTAACCACTCTAATTATGAGTTATCTGACTCTGACCTGTTATTACTTAATAAGGGGCTGAATTTCATTCCCTCGCAACCTAGTTTGTTACATGAAACTTTTAAAGATTTAAGATTGTTTGCGAGAAAAGTGGCCTTAAAAGTTTTTTTCAAAACTAAAAATATTAAGAATGATGTTAGTAGCAATGCAACCATGAATATGGTTAAACAAAAGAGTACTTTTTCTCCATTGCTACCCCCACCAGTAGAATGCTTCGTTAAATTGTATGAAAAAGATCTTTACACATTTTATTCCAATAAACATGTTAATAACAAATTCTATAATCTAAATAATGCTGAATTTGACTCTCTCAGAAATCTTCGCTTTAATAGAGATATCGTCATCACTCCAGCCGACAAAGGTGGAGGCGTAGTGTTATTAAACAAGGAAGAGTATATACAGAATATAGAGTTATCCCTACGATCCATAGATACTTATAAGGAAATAACAATTGATGAGGTGAATGTTATAATAAGCAACATAAAAGATAATTTATACGACATGTTAATGTGTCGTCAGGTTAGCAGTGAGACATATGAGTTTCTAAATATAAGGAACCCACTTATACCATCCTTGAAGGGATTACCGAAAATACACAAAAGAACAAATCCCATGCCCATGCGACCTATTGTTTCTGGGAGAGGCTGGGCCACCTATAATATATCAGTATTTGTGGAAAAAATATTAAGACCTTTGGTAGATAATATTTCCACCATTTTAAAAGATACACAGCAGCTTTTGGATGATATAGAATCTGCTAAGCATGATTTGGTACACTTAGAAAGCTCACTCTTAGTGACACTTGATGTATGCAATTTATTTACATGCATACCTAATGAATATGGCCTACAAGCCATCAGGGAGCTGATGGTGAAAGAAAGTACTTTTACGGTTGACAGACAAATTCTGTTGAGCCAACTATTGGAAATGGTGTTATACAACAATGTATTCATGTTCAACTGTAAGTATTATTTACAAACATGGGGTGTTGCTATGGGCACCCCATGTGCAAATACTTACGCTAATTTGGTTTTATATTTTTGGGAATAAAAACACTTGTTCAACAGTAGGTGGATGAATAAGATTCAACTGTACAAGAGGTTTGTTGACGATGTGGTCATAATATGGGCAGGAACAGATATAGAGCTTCAGGAATTTGTATGCTATTTAGAATCCACCACGGAGTTTCTTAGATTCACAGTAGAACATTCTAGAGAGGACATCAACTTTCTGGATGTCAATTTATATTTCAACACTGAGAATGAGTTGACATCCAGACTGTATAGAAAAATGTGTTGGAAAAATACATTATTGGATTTTAGTAGTATGCATCCAAGACATGTATTTGCAGGGGTAGTGAAGAACCAATTCATTAGATTAACTAAATTGTGTAAAAATCAGTTGACCCTATTCAATGAGGCTGAAGTCATGGAACAACTTTTTTTGCAGAGAGGCTACAATTCAAGTCTAGTCACGAAAATAAAAAATGAAGTCATCTGTTCAGTAATACATGACATAGGAGGTGATAAGTCTAATGCTATTGACTTAAATCATAGCAAATATCAGACACCAAGTTCATCATATAACAGAGGAACCTATAATGAGAATAGGGTAAGATTTATGATGAAATACACCAATGACAATGCTGAAATCAGGAAAATTATAAGTAAGCATTGGAGTGTGCTTACCATGGTGAATGATCTTCAGAGTATAGTAGGTAATAAATCCTCTTTTACATTCCGTACATGTGATAATTTAAAAACTATTTTTGCTTTTGATTCTAATAAACCAAGGAAAAACTCTGATAAGGGAGGTTTAGAATGTGGTACATTCCCATGCACAAATTGCAACATGTGCCAACATATCACAGTCATACAAAATTATCAGCATCCAGAAGGTTTTTTTGAATTTAAGCCCAAATATTTTGCAGACTGCAATACTATGAATTTGATTTACATGGCGACTTGCACAGCATGTGATTCCTTTTATATAGGGCTCACAAAAAGGAAACTTAAGGAGCGTATATATATATAACCATATTTATGACATTCGGAAGAAGAATGAACTGAATGCCTTAGCCAGGCACATTAATTTGAATCCTACACATGAATTCAAATTCAGGGTTCTACAAGTAGTAAGACAAAACTCAAGGATGGGAGATAATATTAATTATCTAGCACGCTTGGAGCTTGATTGGATTTTCAGATCAGGAGCACACATGGTACCAGGCATTAACAATTATATATCCTTAAAACCTATTTTAGAACAGTAAGTTTATTTAATTAGAAATTTTAAGCTATTAAATATTAGTTAATAATTGGAGTGTAATAGCCAATAAATATCTCATAGATTTCATTAATTATACATATAACATATTTTTTTTCATTATATTTTATATTTTAGAATTCAGTGTACCAGCTTTGTTAGCGTTTTTTGAGACATGTGATTTATAATGTGAACGAGTTGGTTCTTTTATTTCTCAACATATTCCAATTTTAACATCTTGTTAGTGGTCACTAAAGATGACCACTCTTCTAGTGGCTAAATAATATAGTAATCTGAGTCTAAGAATGATAGAATAGACGAAACATCCAGTAGCTTAAGTATATTTTGTTACGTCATGTTTATGTAGTTTTTTAATTATTTGTTTATAAACTACATTTATTGCACAATGAGGATACTAATGAAGCCTGCAGTTAAATTAGAACAAAAGAATCTCTTAGATTGAATTGTTTAAATATAGTTTTTTATATATACATTTAGTAGTTTACTCTAAAGGTCTGTATTCTCAGCCAGGCTTTACGCTCTGACACTGCAATAAAAGAGCGAGTGCTATGGAAAGTGTGCATAATATACACCTCAAGAGATTTATATTGGGCGTTGATTTTTAATTTTATGAGACCAACTTGAACATGCAGAGCATTGATTAATGTTATATATTTGTTTATTTCATTTTATTGTATGTTAATTTTCACGAATTTTATGATTTGTAAGATATAGTTGCTTTTATTATGACACCGTGTTTGTTTTTCATAGATGTACTTTTTTTGAACGTTTATAGCAATTGAATAGAGAAAATATTTTACATATCAAACAGTTTATTTCAAGGAAATTAGTCTAATATGCATATTTAACTAATGCAACAATTTGTAACAATTCATTATGATGCACTAACAGCGGTTTTACATGAATGTGGCGCTTTAGGTTTTGAATACCCGTAAGTGCTGTTACTGGTTATAGACAGCGTTGATTTATACCTTGAACTCTGTTTTCAGGATTTCCAGTCTTCAGCAAAAAACTTTTTTAAAAAAATTTTTTAAACTAATTTCTAACGCAGATAGATTCTTCATAATATGCGTTATTTTTTAATATATGTTTTTATATTTAAAGCATTTGATATGACGAGCACTTTCATCAATGAAAAGCATACAGGCTAGTACAACTTGAATGCACTTGGTCACTTTAATTCTCGATTAGAGAAAATGTTCATAGTATGATTGTTTGATTGGATTGATTAAATGCATTACAAATGATATATAAAGTGAAGTTAAATTATTAGCAAGTAGATCTGATGAAGCGTGCATGGCGCACGCGGAAGCGCTCATCCTTTGTTTTATGTTTTATGGAATAAAGTAGAAGGTTTGTACAAATTTGGACTTTCTCGTGGTGTATCCTACAGTTCGTATTTTCAGATATATATATATATATATATATATATATATATATATATATATATATATATATATATATGTAACTACATATATAGATATGTTGTATCCATTTAGAGAGTAATATATTTACACACACAAACACACACACACACACACACACACACACACACACACACACACACACACACACACACACAGCTAGATGTAGGTATACATTATCTGTACTGTTGCATGACTGGGCTGGAGTTATGTCTCTGAAAACATATGATTTATGCATATCTTGAATGGCTTAGTGGTAAATCATTTTGTGTATGGTGTGCATGGTCCTGGGTTCAAGCCTTGCAGAGGCTGTTTATTTTGTTGCTGGGCAGAACACCAGCCTTTGGATATAGAGTGATTAAGGCACTTTAAAGCAGTTGTAAGTGGGTTTGCATGGAGGTAAGTATTGCTAACTTCCGGTCACAGTTTCTTACACCCAGTTAGCTTCTCCTTTGCTTAATATATGTAGGCAGTGCTTACCCCCGTGCAAACGCACTTACACATGCTTACTAGTGCTTACATATGCTTACTACTGCTTATCTGTGCTTGCACCTGCTTACTGCTACATTATTCATTATGAGACTGACTCTTCACATGTGCATTTCCTGCAGTACTCCCAGTTCTTAAATATATGTTATTTAGTGGGATTTGCAATACAAATATTGCTTATACCATGCTTACTGCTGCCTTATTCATTATGACACTGACTCTTCACATGTGCATTTCCTGCAGTACTCCCAGTTCATAAATATATGTTATTTAGTGGGATTTGCAATACAAATATTGCTTATACCATGCTTTACCATGTAAAATAGACTGTGCTGCAGTGGGACTCGAACTGGGAATGCCTGCTTGTTAGGCGAATGCTCTGCCCATTACACTATTGCTGAGATGCTTCATTTGCATATATCTTCCTTGTTATCCTCTTCAGCCTTTTAAGCTGCTTTAACCATAGCTAAGCAATGGGCACACCCGCGCACCTACAGTTAGCTGTACTCTGAGTTTTAGAAAACAATACAGGGGTTTCTTCTTTTGATTTTTATGTCCTGTTGCTGTTGTACACATGGGAGACTGTTGGTGGGGATATGTGGACACCTATGAGCAGTTTCGCTCATTTATTTCCACTTTCTGTTTTCAACATTACAGGGGCATGTTTATTCTGAGAGCTCTGCTCTCAGACACTCCCCCTGCACTCGTACACACTCCATGTAAGCTTGGGAAGTCAGGCAGCATGCCTTTATTAATATGCATGCCACGCTGCCTTCCTCCTCCTGCACGGGCGCTTCCATGCAGGACTACGCTAGTCTTGCACAGAAGATTAGTGAATCCGGAGTAAGTGTTTTTCTGTGATGTCAGAACTGTACTACTGAATTATTTTAAGCATTTCTCTGTGATCTCTGAACTCTTGACTAGCACTGTGTAGTAATAAGTATTGTCTTGTTTTTTGATTATTTATTATGCAGTGGTAGCATTGTCGCCTCACGGCAAGAGGTACTCCCGTTCGATTCTTGGCTGGAGCGCCTTCTGTGTGGAGTCTGCATGTCCTCCCAGCGGTCGAGTGGTGTTCGAAAGACATGCGTGAATGGGAGTGCCTTCATTGAAGGTTGGGTGTCGGGCTGGCACCTCGACAGCATAAAAATCGACTGCCAGTCATTAGCAGATCGGTGTTCCGCTGTGGCGACCCCTAACTGGGAAAAGCCAAAAGAAAACAAACAAACATTAAATATTTTAAAACCTTTCAACTGTGGCTGTTTTGTGTAGAGATAATTTAAGCTCTTTAGAGTACTTGTATGCCTTTGGTAAAATTGTACAAAGCCACTCCTATAGCTGTAGCCCTGGACTATACTACCAGTTGAATAATAATATTGCACAGTAATAATTGGACACCCTTTTAAGGGCCTTTGAGTAGCTGATAATTATTAGCTGGGTGGTGGCAGTGATTTCTACCGTATAGTCTGGGTAAAAGGGGCACAGCTGGAGAAGCTGTGCCAGCCTTCCCCAGAAGTGTCTGTGTGGTTGCATAAACTCTTATCTCAAAGTGTGTGTGTGTGTGTGTGTGTGTGTGTGTGTGTGTGTGTGTGTGTGTGTGTGTGTGTGTGTGTGTGTGTGTGTGTCAGCTACCTGGGCAGGGACACAAAGCACTGGTTGGACAGAGAGGGTGCTGGAGATTTTAGCTTGCCCAGCTGGCTGAGATCTGGACCCTATAGCTTTGCCAGTGGGGAGTCTTACTGGGGACCTGGAGAGCAAGGGAGCGACCAGCCCCAGATGGACTGTGGTCTCTGTGTGTTCTTAAGGGAAATTGCACTTTACTGTGTGTAAAAAATATTCCAAAATCACAAACTAAGAAATACTTGCTGCTGGAAGTCAAACAGTCCAAAACCAAGCTGTAAAAACTTCAAGTGTTGTTCAAGAAGTGCAGTACAATCCAGTAAAAGTGTAAAACACAGGTTTAATCCAAGAAATACAGTATAGATACCTGATAAAGTTTTAAAGGGTTTAAAACGAAAGCGCTTATATGCTTACTGGATTGTACTGTATTTCTTGGATTAAACCTGTATTTTACACTTTTACAGGATTGTACTGCACTTCTTCATCAACACTTGAAGTTTTTACGGCTTGGTTTTGGACTGTTTGACTTCCAGAAGCAAGTATTTCTTACTTTACTGTGTGTATTTGTTATTCTTTCCTCATATATGAGAAGCCCACTCTGGTGTTAGTGGTGAGGATTGAGGCTCCTTGATTGCTGGGCCAGGGCACGGGCGTCACAGTATGATAGACCCTTTAAATATGGAACTTCAAGGAACATGAACTTTTTAAGACTCCAAATGAGAAACGTTCCTTATAATGAGGTATACTTGAGAGGTATGAGAAGAACAACTTTCAAAATCACAACTACTACAGTAGTCTTTAGTGGTAAACAGCCTATGAATAGACAAATGGTCTGTGTTGTATGTGTAAAGAAACATGGGGACAACATCAGAATAAAATAATATGGTAGTCATTCTTTATAAATTTGTATAAATAATTCTTTATAATAATTTATAGAAAGGGAAATGAAATCTGCCTGTATTCCTGGAGTCTTTGTATATTTATACATTCTTAAGTGTGAATAAGGCCAGTTGAAAACAACCACATATAACCTGAAAAGGGGACAACCTGAATGCCTCAAAGTAATGAGAACACTTCTATTTAGTTACAATAATTGGAAAGCTTATGATGCATGTTATAATGGTAGAGTGACACTACAGTTACTGTAGTTCAGTTTTTAGAAATGTATGGATGTTATAGGGTAATTACATGAAATATATTACTGTGAACTGTGCATTTATAGTATCATTACTTATTTGTTGACAGATATAGTTTGAAAACAATTTGATAGGAAGTTGGCAGCTTAAAATGTGTTTGGACATTTTTATTTTCTATGTATCACCTAAAGGAATGTTATTTGGTGTCTTATAAACATGTTATGTTTGAAGTCTTCCACCAGGAAAAATGCAGAAACAGCGATACAAAAATACCAAATCCACCACAACGAAATACTGTTGTTTTTTTTGTAGAAATTTATGGTGATTTTACGTGTGAATAAAAAATCGTTTTAAAGACAGCCTTCTACTGGTCCTTCATCCTACTGACTACAGTGTTTCGTTTTGGTGGATGTTTGAATTTTTCCCATTTATAGATGAACAAATAGTTCATATATTTGGGCACATTCTTTTGCTGCACAGCATTCAGTGTTTAAGGGATCTCTGTTTCATTATCAATAGCCTACAGATGCTCCCAGTAGTTAGGATGTGACAAAACAGAAATTAAAACATTTAACTCTACACATTATCACAGTTCTAAACAACCATTCTGAAAAAAATGGAAAATATACTAAAATTATCACTCTCTAAATATACTAACTTTGTGGCCAGACAAATTTAAAGAAAAGATTAAATGTGATATATATATATATATATATATATATATATATATATATATATATATATATATATATATATATATATATATATATATATATATATATATACATACACAACTCACCTTTCCTCTCTTCTCCATGTCCTGTGTCCTCAATACAAAGCAAAGCCTGTGCATCAAAACATGTTCTGATATCCTAAAACATCAACATCCAGTGTTCATGATCTTTCTTTTGTGTTGTTTTATGAAAATATTAAAGGCCAAGTGATAAACCAAAGTGCATGCATTCAGATGCACACCCAGAGTAGTGGCCCAGACTGCAGAGAAACACTTCAACCGGAAGCAGGGGCTGTACCATGTTTAATGCTAGTTAAAGCAAAAGAACTTCAGAAAATACAATTGTGTGAAGTACATTGTACAAACCTTAAGTGCAGATATTTTAGGCCGAGATCTTTGCTAATGCATTATACCAAGTGGATTTCTAATCACTGATATTAGTCATCACCCAACCCACAAGGTTTTCTTGAAATAAAGGTCACCCTAATTGAAGATAATGACGTTATTACACTGTTGTCCTTTCTTTCATTAGTTTGGTTCATTCCTCATATAAAAGAAATTTAGAGCACAGCATTAGGGCTATGACTTGCTAACAAGCTTCATCTTGTAGCCATGAGTTTGATTCCATCAGAATCCATTTATCTTCTGCGCCATGTGATCTTGATCAAGTCAGTTAACCAGAAGTTCTCCAAGATCATCCATAAAAAGGAAGCACTTCTGCATGGTGAACTTATCTAGTTGAAAATAGTTAGAACAAAGATTAAAATAACTATCTCATGCCAATTTCACTTTTCCCCAAGGTAGAAGAGTTCTATTTCATAGCTGAACTCTGGTGCATTAATGGATAACTTTAAGACTATAAGCCTGCCTTAACTATATAGAATTTATAGTTGTTAGTCTACAAATGTTGACATAAATCCAAATTAGACAATGGAGGTAGGTTTGTTTGTAATGGCTATCCATTCATCTGTAGGAGACCTTGTGTTATATTGCATACCTCGCAAAACTGCATTGTCTTTCTTTGGAGAGGACTCTTAAAGCATTATTATTACAAATGGACTGAATGACAAAGAGTTAATAGGACCATTCTAGGACAAATGACAAGTAGGACACAAGTCCCTGCTGTACAGCCTTGCTAGAGTCATTACTAGGGAGCGCACAAAAAGCTGCTTCCCCCAGGTGCAATCTGTTAGGGGGCACAATTAGAAGTTTCTGATGGGGTGCTAGTGCAGTACAGGCATTTATTTAAGGAGTTGTGGGTGATATGGCTTTCTAATGCTGATAATGCATTTATGCCTTAGCTAGAGCTCAGCATGTTAGTAACTCAGTAGAATATTGCTACAATTTTTTAACTATGTATTTCCTCAGCTTTGGAAATAATTTATTTTTTGGGGGGATGGTGTGAATTGCGCAGTGCGCCAGATGACATGGCAATAGCTTTGTGCCATTCCAAAACCTGCTGTATTTGTTAACATGGTATCTTTTTTGTATTTCATAGGACTGTATATGTGTGACCACCCATCATAAGCTAAATTAGCCAGAAATGTAACATGCAGATGACAAACACTTTACTAAAGAGCAGTTTTCAGACACTGCTGAAAAATGCATCACTGAAGTGTGTGTGTGTGTGTGTGTGTGTGGGGGGGGGGGGTGCTGTATGGCATTTCACCTTAATTACCAAAAGATGTATCCATTCAGAGTTTGCTTATATTACTCACTGAGGTATAATTTGCAGAGCCACCTGCCTAGGGATATTAGGGTTTGTCCTTAAGACACTTGCATTTCCTTTAACTAAGTGCACTTTTAACTTGTTTTTAAAGTGTAAAATGCACTTTATGTCCCACGGTTATATGGCCTAAAACCAAATTAGTCATCAATGAATGAAGTTTCCTTGGCATCATGGCTGTGTATTTCAATACTCACTCATACTTCTAACATATTTGTTGAGGGCTATTAAGATTTTGGCTAGGATTCAGGTGGGTTGTGTAATGCACAACTCAGAATAGTGCTAGTAGTTGCCATGTGCATGGTGTAGCTTGACATTGCATGATATTCAGTGTATGCAAATGAATGGATAATGACCTGTAAATGAGAAAGAAATCCCATGTAAATAAACAATGTGAAATATACAAATGAAGGAGACCAACATACTGGATTGATTCAGAGATACATAAAATTATGATGCAGTGTACCTGCGTTCATCTAGATTGAATGCCATGACTTATGAAATACAGGACAGGAGCCATGTTAAGCACAGCAGTGGCAAAACCCGAAGAGCATGTGTTGGTAGCTGCCACAAGCACCAATGCTGGCAGTGTTCCATGTCATGTCTTCTGACTTCAGCAGAGATGCTACATGGAGAAGCTCACATACCAATGCCTCACAGAGCAGCAGTTAATTGATTACTTCACAGCTGATGGGAATAGACCTAGTTGAACTGTATCATCCATGAGCAGAATCAAAGGGTATGTGTGGACACTAAGATATGTGCAGTGTTGGCTTTCCAAGGTATGGGGAACTTTCAGTGATGTACGGGGAACACATTAGGTATGTAACAGGCCACTGCTTTACAGATACTTAACCAGTTCCTTGACATCATGCCACAATACATGGGAGACCATATCTGGTTCCCAGGACAGCAAAGGAGAAAACCAATGCCATGTTGGAGCTCTATGAGACTGTTCTCTTAAATGAGGTACTGGGTGCCATAGATTGCACCCATATTTCTATTAAGACCTTAACTGGCCCAGAGGACCAGAGATATATACACAAGAAGGGTTACCACTCCCTGAATTATTGGGTGTCTGTTATGTCCAAGGCATTATGAAGGCTATGTCCATATGCTATCTGAGCAGTTCCCAAAACTCACACTAGTACACATCTGACCTCTACCAATGATTCCTGTGAGAAAACTTCCCACAAGATCACTTTGTTGTTAGACACACACACACACACACACACACACACACACACACACACACACACACACACACACACACACACACACACGTACACACACTTGACAGAATGGCCTATACATATAGCTAGCATTCATGCTGGGTGCATGACACAAATAATGGTGTGTCTTGGATATTGCAGATGATGCCAGATATACCTTTGTGTGATAAATGAAAATGTCCATTCAAAAACCACAGGCAATAGCAGCAGTGCCATACATCATGGCTAATAGTGAAGCAAGGAATATCATGGAAAGAGTCTTTGAACTACTGAAGGATATATTCCACTGTATAGACACCTCCATTGAGCTCTACAGTATAGCCCAGAAACATTCAACAAAATATAATGTGTTGAATTCTATACAACATAGTCTTGCATAAACAGTTAGTTTATTTTTGTCTGTCCCATCTCTCTTGTTGGTTTCAAGTGTCCGGTTTTGCAAGTTTATTTTTTTTTTTTTTGTTTAAGGGAAAGAAAGTGAAAGTTTTCTGGCATATATTAATGGAAAAAACTCTGGGTGACTGGAACTTTTTCCATTGGTATATGCTTGTATTTACAATGGGCATGCTGGTTGGGCTGACCAATCAGTGTGCTACTTTTTGAATATTAATGGTCAGTCATTGTATAACAGTCCATAACTGATGCAGCAGCAGTAGCAGTGCAGGGAGGAGATATGGAGAAGAAGATGGAGGAGTAGGGCCTCAGCATTGCTAGTATCAGGGTCAATACCTCTCAGAACTGGTAAAGTGGTAGCATCTGCCTGTCAATTATGGTAATTGACACAGAAAACACAAACTAATATGATGAATGCTATAATGTGAACTACAAAGTGAACTGGCACCACATCTGTGTGCCCTGCTCAGTCACAGCCTCATCTCAGGCTTTGTCCCTACCGAATGGTGCACTGCTACAGTGATCCCTCTCCATAAAGGGGGAGCAACTACAGACCCTGGGAATTATCACCCCATTAGCCTGATGAGTCGGATATGTAAAGCTATGGAGCACATCCTCATGGACCTGATTAACAAAGATATAGGAAATCTCCAAACTGTAGACCCCACGCAATTTGGCTTTGTGAAAGGGAAATCATGCCTGCTAAACCTGGTTGACTTCTTTGACTCAGTCACCAGGGCTGTAGATGAAGGTAAGGTAGTGCATACAGCCTACCTCGATCTGGCCAAGGCCTTTGATACCATTACTCATTCAGGAATTATTGATAAACTTACCAAACTAGGCATCAACCCCTATATCACTAGGTGTGTTGCAAATTGGGTCACAAATAAAACACACAATGTGAAAGTGGTAGACTCCAAGTCAAACTGCCGACCAGTCACGAGTGGAGTCCCACAGGGATCGGTCCTGGGTCCTCTCCTGTTCGGCATCTACTTTTGAGAAGTCCAGGCCAACACAAAGGGACTCTGGCTGACGAAGTTCACAGACGATTGCAAACTGGGAGCCATTATTAACTCCCCAAGTGATGTAGACATCCTACAGAAAGGCCTCACTGAGACCAACGACTGTTGTCGAAACCATGGCCTTAAGCTTAATGCCAAAAAATGCGTCATCATTCCCTCTGGGAAAAACTCAGTTCCCACTAATTACCACATCAATGGTAGCACACTGAACACTGAAGGCATTATAAGAGATCTGGGGACACAGGTTGACAGCAACCTCTCCTTCGACCACCGCATTGCCACAGTGGTCAGAAAGTCCTTCTATGTGGCACATCTCATTACTAAGTGTTTTGCATCCAGGAAGAAAGAGGTCATCAGCTTTCTCTACTCCTCCCTCATTAGGCCAATCATCGAGTATAATGCCCCATTTGGCATGTACCTCACTAGACACCTGCAACAGCTGGAGAGGCCACAGAAGTACCTCACAAAGAGGATCCTAGGCCTTAAACACATGCCCTACATGAACAGAATAAATAAACTCCAGCTTTTCTCTGTCTCATATTGTCTATTAAGAGACAATCTCTGCTTGACTTACAAAGCCATGTCTGACCCTGCCCTGTTAGAAAGGTTACACCTAAAGAAATCCCAATCCCTCCGCACCACACACTCCAGAGACCTCTACCTCATTACCACAATCAACAGAACATACTGAATGGACAGGTTCCTCACCCAGAGACTGCCCATGCTCTGGAATAGACTTCCCATACCCATACATGTCATGCAGAGCACCTTGCTTTCCCTCTTCAAGAGAAATTTTGATGAGTGGATGGGTAATAGTTCACTCCAGGGATCACTCCAGTGGCTCTACTTGATAGAGGCACTGGGAACTAACATCGGGCGGCACAATGCCAGGGTACTTCTATGGGCTAGGTTTGTAAAAGCTCCAGGGCCATTAGCCTAGTACACACCTATGAACATATTTTGTGAAGTTTCATCCATTTCTTTGCAAAAGAAGATCTCCAGCTTGGTTTCTTGTATATGTTCAACCAACAGTCACAATAATAGTAAAACAGACAAGACATATTCTTTGTTACTGAATATAATGTTCTTTCCTGACAAATTGATAAACTTATTGAAAACTATTAGAAATTTTTGATGAATGATCCACAGCATTTATAGTAGATCACAGATTTCATACAGAAAAGGAAGTTATGTTCATGTTCCTAATGATCAAATTTATGTACAAACTTCTACATGTGGTACTGTTCCTTGTGGTAGATGGATTTGCTTTATTTGATCATAAACAATTTTTCAACCATTAATGGTATCACTCTTGCTATCAAAGATCTGTATACTTGTGATTCTATGTGTATTACGTGATTGAATGTTTAGGTGAGCGAACACCTAAAAATCGACCACATAATATCGGACCCCACAACAGCGAACGCTGCCAGGAAATGGAACTGTTGGCCACCAAAAAAAAAAATGTTAACACCCAAACTAAGTAGGGTCTGTGCCCCCATACCCCCCTAATTAAATATACCAACTCCAAGATCGCTCTACAGTGGAGAAAATGGCAAAACACAGTGAACGGCCAAGGACAATCTTTCCCTATGTTAATTTGGCCGTACGCTGTTTTTTGCCTTCGATGTTATGTGGTCGATGTTTAGGTGTTCTCTCACCTAAGCATTTGACCACATAATATAGACCCTGTTTTATGTACTAATGTGTCCATGGGATTTATTTTATATTGGTAAAATAAAAAGAAAATTAAAAGGTAGAATATGTGAACACTTAAGCACATTAGGCAGGTTAAGAAAGTCCAGCAGCTGAGCATTTTTACATCATTTAAGTAATCATTATTTGTCGTTAATTTTTATTTTATTATTAGTAAAATCCATTTTCACAGGAGGTTGTGATGTGCAAAAATGTCTTGTTGTATAAAGAATATATTGATATACTAAAGTTTAGGACTTTAAGACCGCATGGTCTCAACAGTAAATTGAGTTGCAAACATTTGATTGGTTGATTGATTGGCACTTTTGTTATGTAAATGCGTAAGTATTATGCAATTTAATTCTCCCTGAAGGCTTTTCTGAGGTACCAGGGACACCAAATAAAGCTGCAGTGTTTGTTATGTTGCATGACTTCTGTGAGGCTCTTCATATCATGTGATTATTGCAGCCACAGATGCCGTAATAGTCTGTGTGTGATACACAATGGAATCATGTATGGTATTTACATAGGCATGCAGCTCACACACTTTCTGTGTGGTACAAACCATGCTTGGTCCACAAGGGCATCTTTCATGCCATCCACACAGGCAAGGGAGTCACACACACACACACACACACACACACACACACACACACACACACACACACACACACACACGCACACACATGCACACACACACACACACACACACACACACACACACACACACACACACACACACACACACACGCACAAACACCTTCCCGCACACACACAAATATACACACTGTTGCAGAACTCTGTGAATGCTGGTCCATATTTGGGCTACATCTGATCATTTGACATCATACAACATACCCAAAGTCTAGTCCATATCAAGCTCAATCACAGCAAGGTGACAGTGGTGGCAAATCATGTAGGAAAACAGTAGGCTACACTGGCTTACATCATGGCTGCAGGAGCATTGTCAATAGCCTCCCTCTTGTCCCTTCTGCCTAGACCTGCGCCTTTTTCATATAATTGCAGAATTGTAGCACTGCAGTCCTCTCACCCCCCTGCACACACTCAGTCTACACACACATGCACATCTGCATGCTCTCTGGCACCCATCTTGCACTGAGTGCACAGAAAAGCAAAAACAGTGGCACTTTCAACATCTTTACCAACTGACGCAGGTATCAGATGCATATTCTGCTTTCTCTTTCTCTTAAATAAACTGTTATGAATTGACATTGTTGTTCATTTTTTTCTGCTGTATTAATGCGTTTTTATTCTTTTGGTATTCACTGTATATTATTCCTTATGGGCCCGGATTGTAACCAACCCATATACCTGATTACCAAAGTGAAACAAACAGACAAGCAACAAACCCTTAAACAGATGCTGCCTCAGACTCAACCATCAAGATATCGATCTCATTTCGTAGTTCTGGGTGGATCCCAGCCACTGATTTCACATTCCCTAGTACATTGCTGGTTGTATTAGCCAATTCACATATGCCAGCTACATTCAGATAGTACATTTTGTTTATCTACTCACTAATTTACATATTTATTTACCGAGTGTTTAGATGCACATTTCCTAGGCACTGCACTAATTAATAAAATAGAAACAAAATACTTAGAATATTTCAAAGTACCATAACCAACAGTTTACACTGATAGAATAAATAACTTAAAGTTAAGTTTAAAAAATAAGGACTTTATAAGCAGA
The DNA here is from genome assembly GCF_019279795.1 of Protopterus annectens. Taxonomy (NCBI): domain Eukaryota; kingdom Metazoa; phylum Chordata; order Ceratodontiformes; family Protopteridae; genus Protopterus; species Protopterus annectens. Next base: position 835,189,538 of record NC_056744.1, read on the forward strand.
TATACTTACCTTCCTATAATCTATTATAACTTACCTATACATATAGTTCATCAATCTAAAGGATTGTTTGGATTTGAATACATAAGTCAGGAAAGGTAGCTGGCTTTTGAGAACCAAGACAATATAAGCAACAGACAACCTATATGATTATTCAAGCCATGTCCTCAGAAATGCCAATAGCCCCTGACCTGATGACCTGATGTGCCCTGCCAGGACATAGGGTCTCAGCCGCACTTTTAGAATTGGAAGATGTAGGTCATGAAGGCCATGGCAGGTGTCAAGATGTTAAACACATAACTGGCAGCCATCATAATCCAGTGCACATCCCACTGAAAATGTATACTATAAGGTGAACAAAACATTCCAATCAAATGCCTGGCAACAGAGTTCCACACTCAATGCAGACACTCCAAATCACCATAAAAAATAGCATTGTAGTAATGCAACTGAGGTATGAAAGCAATTAACTTAAAGCAGATAATGATCCTTTTATTTAGTACAGCTATTTTGCAATCAAGGTCTAAAGGGGTAATCACCTTCTTATTCTCAGCATTGATTTAACCAGTTATTGAGTACAATTCCCCATTTGGGATGTAGCTCTCAAAACCAAATCAAACAATTAGAAAGACCCCAATGATTCCTAACCAAATTGATCACAGGCCTAAAACCTCTGAGCTATCAAGAGATGCTGGAAGCTCTATCCCTTTATTCAGTGTCTTACAGAATTTTGATGGGAGATCTTTGTCTTACTTACAGTGCCATTAGAGACCCTGTTGTTCTTGACCTCTTGTATCTCCACAAGTCCAGTGGCTCCCCCAGTACTAGAACTGAGTGCCTACATTTTCACCAGCAGATTAATACTACACTGTGTGTGTGTGTGGGGGGGAGGGGCAGATTTAAAACTCTACACCTCCCAAACCTCAGGAATAAACTTCCCCTGCATGTTAAGCAGTGCAATTAACATAACCAACATGAATGAATAGATATCCACAAATTAACTAGTATGATCCTCAAAGAAAAATAGAGTTGGGGCCTTAGGAAGGGTACTGGCATGGAGTAAATGGCTGTGAGACCCAATAACTTTATGTCTTTAAATCTAATTAATGACCTGTACCTTTACCACCATCACTAAATATGTAGATGATATTAAGGAATATATTATGGAGATGAAAGCATGATGTCTTATGGTAGTTGAGACCAGGTCATCAAGAACAGTGTCCAGAATATAGACATAAAATAAACTCCAACCGATTCCCACTATAAGTTACTAAGAAGAAAAACAGAGGAAGATGTGATGGTCAAATGATGGCATGTGCCAACATGGTTTCTATCTTTGCTGGGATGAGTCTGAGTTGATACTGTCACATCTGTAGCAGGAAGGCATCCAAAGAGTCCTCCAACATAATAAAATCAGGAGCAGCAATGAAAATACTAGTAGTCTCACCACAATGAAGTAAAGGAATGAAAAACCAGATGAATCCAAAGATACAAAGCTTTAATGACAAGGATAAGCGCTTTCACGTGGACTCCTCCACGCTTCATCAGATGAAAATACATTAAAACAGTGCTGTTTAAATACCGCCATTGGCGGGAAATTAAACAATTAAGAATCAATTTGTTAGCCTATTACAATTTTAAAAACCATGGTTACTCTAATAAACAAGCAACAAGTTTACCCTACCTAGTCTAAAGACACTCAAAAAGAGCATTCAGAAGGCGCATTCAGAAGAGCGCGTTCAAAGAATGTCAAAAAAGCATATTGTACATAGGTAAATAAACACACTGATCAATCCTAATCAAAATTGATGATATTAGGAATAGTGATAAAATAGTCTAGTATTCAACTTATCTATGCATAAATATGGAAACTAAATATATAAACTTTTATGCAATTTATACTAGCAGCGGAAACATTGCTATCATCTCATGAAACTAATCAAAACATCGCTAATGTACAGTTACAAGTAGAGAAAGATCCATATCACCTTCAGAATACGAAACATTTGCGACATGAAAAATAACGTAAGAATACCAATGAAAGTATATTAATTTAAATGATGTATTTAAATATATATTTATATTATATGATATGAATGTGTAACTATGTAAATATATATAAAATCTGCCAATACAAAAATAAATGAAATATCTAAAATATAAACAACATAAATACCGTATATATAAAGTAACCATAAAGAATATATAAATTCTAGGACATAAACATACATTATAAAAAAGAAAATATATGTGATGCAAGAAATATAATGGAGTTTAAAAAAATATATATAAAAAATGTGACAACCACATAACAAAGCAGGTGGCCAAAAAATACAGGAATGTTCCAAAACATGGGACACCGACAAGGATCAAATAATGTCAAAAAAGTTGTCAAAAAATCAACTACTACTTGGATAAACATAAAAGACAATAGGCCAAAATACTGTTATTATCTTCTCCTGCTATCTAAAACGGGTTTAATGGTGACATGATTATTGAGACCTGGGTGCAAATGTGCACTCAGTCTCAGTATCCATTGTAATTCAATAGTAGCAAGATAATTTAGTAGATCTCCACCTCTAATGTTAACTGGAGCAATTTGTAAAACTCTAAAACAGAAATGATGACTCTTATTGTCTAAAACGTGTTTAGCTAGGGCATTAAGTTCATTACCCTTGCGGATGTCATATAAATGGTCATACATTCTATCAGTCAGTCTTCTTTTAGTGAGGCCTACGTAAAATGCATCACAATTCAGACAGGTAGCTAAATAAATAAGATTACTTGTGTTACAAGTAGCGAAAAAATGGGGCTTAAAAGTCCAGTTCAAAACAGGGTGGTGAAAAATTTTCTCAATGCAAATATACTTACATCTGTTACAATGATTGCATGGGAAAGTACCTAACCTATTACTAAGGGGTAATTTAGACAAATTATTCAACGCCTGATCATTACAAAGAATCTTTTTTAAATTATCACTATTTCTATACATAAAGTACGGTTTATCTCCTACAATGTTCCTAGTGGACAGTTCCATAATAAGAACATTCCAATTCTTTCTAATGACATCTTTTACATACATAATGTCACTAGTATATTTCAAAGTAAAAGGCAACTTCTTACTTTTGTAGTTAAAAACTGATTTATTGTGTTTAGCTCCTACATGGACTCTGTCAGTACTTTTTAAAAGAATTGTCGGACCTAAGATCCCAACTTTAATGTCTCTCACTAGTTTAGAGTCATAACCTCTTTGTATGAATAGATTCTCCATTTTATCAGCTTCCATCCCCAATGTTACATAATCCTTACAAATCCTAGATAGCCTTATGAATTGGCTTTTTACAATCCCAGGAAAAACATGCCTGGGATGCATACTATCAAATGAAAGGAGGCTATTCTTCCAAGTATCATTTCTATATAAAGATGGAATTAACAAACCATCACTAGACAATGTCAGCGTAACATCCAAAAAGTTGATACTTTCTCTAGATGTTTCCATAGTAAATGTGAAAAAAGTAGTGGTGGAATTCAGATAGATGAAGAATTGTTCAAACTCTGACAAAGTACCTTCCCAAACTATAAGAATGTCATCAACAAACCTTTTATACAATTTAATCTGGGTAAAATAGTAATTATTGAAGAGAAAACTCTTCTCCCAGAAATAGACAGCCAAATTAGCATAAGTATTGGCACAGGGGGTGCCCATGGCAACCCCCCATTTTTGTAAATAACATTTGTCCTTAAAAATAAATAAATTATTATGTAGGACTATCTCTAGCAATTGGCTGACCAAGATTTGTTTGTTGGTACTAAAATCTGGGTGGTCTACAATCAGTTCTCTTACTGCTTGTATGCCGTAATCATTAGGAATATATGTAAATAAATTATTAACATCTAAAGTTATTAATAAATAGTCCTGCTTTAATACATCTAAGCTTAACCCGTTTATATCTTCCAATAACTGATATGTATCTTTGGAGGGTACTCCATCTACCACTGGTCTCAAGAGATTTTCAATATAGCTAGATATAGTGGATGTTACCCACTTTTCACCAGATACAATAGGTCTCATTGGTATAGGTATGATATTCTTATGTATTTTGGGTAATCCTTTTATAATAGGTATATTTGGAAACTCAATGTACAGGTAATCATAAACATCTTTATTGATTTGTCTGCACATTAATAAGTCATAGATCTCATCATGTACTTTTTTAATAATCTCATGAACATCTCTAGATGTAATTATTTTATATGTAGTATCGTCAGACAAAAGGGTAAGCATATTGATCATGTATTCTGAGGTATTTAACAGAACTATACCTCCACCCTTGTCTGCAGGTTTGATGGTTAAGTCCCTTTCTGATCTTAACATATTTAGAGAATTAAATACAGCTGTAGTAAGATTAAAGTAGGAAAACTTATTGTATTTTTTAGAATCGCCAAGATAAAAGTCACTTTCACAGAGCTTCAGGAAACATTCAACATTGTAAGGTAAACTTGGGATAAAACTGCTCTTTCTTTTACACTGATATAATTGTTTAGTATCAGTAGAAAAATCAACATCAGTTTTAAACAATAATTTCAAAGAGACAAAACGACAAAAATGTCTGAGATCAATCAAAGTTTCACTCAGATGACTGATGTGAGCAGGAACAAAAGTCAAACCCCTGTTGAGTAAACTGATGTCCGAGTCTTCCAACACATAACTTGAAAAATTAAATACCCCATTTGGGATGTATCTCTCAAAACCAAATCAAACAATTAGAAAGACCCCAATGATTCCTAACCAAATTGATCACAGGCCTAAAACCTCTGAGCTATCAAGAGATGCTGGAAGCTCTATCCCTTTATTCAGTGTCTTACAGAATTTTGATGGGAGATCTTTGTCTTACTTACAGTGCCATTAGAGACCCTGTTGTTCTTGACCTGTTGTATCTCCACAAGTCCAGTGGCTCCCCCAGTACTAGAACTGAGTGCCTACATTTTCACCAGCAGATTAATACTACACTGTGTGTGTGTGTGGAGGGGGGGCAGATTTAAAACTCTACACCTCCCAAACCTCAGGAATAAACTTCCCCTGCATGTTAAACAGTGCAATTAACATAACCAACATGAATGAATAGATATCCACAAATTAACTAGTATGATCCTCAAAGAAAAATAGAGTTGGGGCCTTAGGAAGGGTACTGGCATGGAGTAAATGGCTGTGAGACCCAATAACTTTGTTATGTCTTTAAATCTAATTAATGACCTGTACCTTTACCACCATCACTAAATATGTAGATGATATTAAGGAATATATTATGGAGATGAAAGCATGATGTCTTATGGTAGTTGAGACCAGGTCATCAAGAACAGTGTCCAGAATATAGACATAAAATAAACTCCAACCGATTCCCACTATAAGTTACTAAGAAGAAAAACAGAGGAAGATGTGATGGTCAAATGATGGCATGTGCCAACATGGTTTCTATCTTTGCTGGGATGAGTCTGAGTTGATACTATCACATCTGTAGCAGGAAGGCATCCAAAGAGTCCTCCAACATAATAAAATCAGGCACACACTCTTGAAAAAAATCCGAGTATCATTGGCATAGTACAAATGGTGAATACTGACCTGAAATGACATCCCTAAGGAGCAGCAGCATGTACACAGTGAACATTAATAGAGCCAAGATAGGGTCCTGGAACACTCCACATTCCAGGAAAAAGGAACCAGATGAGACAATTCCTGATCCAGATTGATTGTAGTGGCC
>NC_056744.1:835580293-835597750 GCF_019279795.1 Protopterus annectens
GATCCTTACACTTAAAGTAATACTTTAACAAAGTTCAGACAGCAATCTCTCTGAGGCACAAAGACTCAAAAGCTACCTTAATGTCTTATGCAGGCGCATTGCTAACACCTAAAGGACAAGAACTGTGCTGTTTTTACAGAAACATAGCTTAACAATATTTTGTTTCAAACTATGTCACCACAGCAGTCTAATATATTGAAAATGATGCTTGTGTGCAGCTAGCAGATTGTGCCGATGCTCTCAGTATAGTAAAGGGCAGCATGCAGATGGTGAGGGCTAACATTCTCACATTCATGAAGCCAAACACCTACACAGTCAAGCAGTGTTTCACACCGTTGTGAAGGCAAACATTTGCAAAGAAAATATGCACTTCAGCAGAGTGATGATTCACGTATCTGTGAAGTAAATGACTTACCCCAACAAAGGCCCAAACAATACTTCCTACATGGACCGACTTAAAGCCCTTCCAGTATAGTTGGTATCCTACAGACTGCCAAGAAGTGACCAGAATCTGGCATACAAGGCATCCTCTGACCGAATACTGATGGATTTTCTGCATATCAGTAAGTCAACTAGAATCAAACTTACTCTATCTAGGGATTTAAACCTCTTCTGTAACATCAACAGCAGGTCTACAGGAATAGGTATATCTTGAAGAGGATAGTTTTGCTCTGGAACCAACTCCCCATTCACATAAAACAAAGCTCACCCCATCCATATTCAAACGCAGCTTGGATTATGGATAGAAAACTGAAAACTTACCCCAGGACTGCCTACTCTACTACTAATGGAGGAAGGCAGCTCCTAAATGCTTTATCCCATTTATAGGTCCCCTGAGCGTATTTATGGTATATGATTTCAGTTATTTTCATTAGTGGTAATATATATTAATTACTGACCAAAGGATGGGTAAGGCCAGTCTGTAATCAAATAGGACAGGCTAATTCAAGCACCAAAAAGGAAAACAGCTAGGCTTAAAATGGCCTACAAGGGCAGCTAAGCTAGTACTTGTCTATGAACCCAGTCAAGCAGAACAATCACAAATTCAGTGTGAAACAGCAAGGTTGTGATGTGAAATGCAGTACAAGAGACTGGTAAAAGAAAAATAACTGGAAGACAAAACAATCTAAAAGTTTATGCTGATTAATTCTTTAGTCTTACTTACATTTAAGTTAAAATCAGATTTCACCAGCTGTACATGTAACAAGAAGGGTTCCGGTTGCATTAAGGCAAAAGCTGAAAAGGACGTGGAATGTAACAGTAAGACAAACAGAATGTACTCCATTGGTAAAGACTATGGTTACTTTTGTTAAACAGCACATTTGTCTGCAGAGATCTTCAAACAACAATACAAAGTACTTTAGAAAGGATTATCCATTTAATACTCAAAGTTGCATCCATAATGCCAAAAGTTAATATTTCTCAATACTTGATGCTTGACAGATTGATGTAGACAGTCCAAAGTTATGTACATTCAACACAGCACTGGAAAGTCAAGTCTTTTGAATGCGATGTATTTCTTTATAGGTTCATAGGTTCATACTAGGCTTACTGGCCGAGAGGCATTTAAAAGCCCTAGCCCATAGTTTTTAGTTTACCCCACCCTACTAAATATATACTACTATATTATTTATTTTGCTGTCTGTCTGTTGGTGACACTGAGGTAATGAGGTAATCCTATATCTGCGATCTCCATCCATTGGTCAAGATTCTCTTCTCAAGGAAGCCAGCCGGGTGCTCTGCCTCACATATACCGGGATTTTATTCCACAGCATAGGGAGTCTTTGGGTGATGTAACACTTGATATCTTCCTAAAAACAGTTGCACAGGTTACCAAGGGCCTAGAAGGTGTTGAAACACCAATTCATTGGTATGAGGTTAATATAAACTGGAACACAATTAAGCTGAGGAATTTGCTGGAAAAGTGAAGGCAGAATAACTTCAAGCTGAGCAAACAAAAGTGCCAGATATTAGTGATTATTGTGAAACAGGTGGCATGTCCTGACAAATGTAGGTAGGCAAACTGACTAAGAGAAAGTAAAAGCAATAGTCTAAATGGGAAAAAAAAAAACATCAAACAAGTGTTGCTATGACTTCTAGGTATAGCTCAGTACGTATCCATTTTTTTTTAACTTGCCAGAAAGTACAGTTGTGTAAGAACTTACCTTAACAGTAGATGTCCTACTGATCACAGTTGCATTATTCCTGACATATTAGTTGTCACCACTGACATTCATCCAGGGTACCAAAGTTTTATCTACCCTTGGTCGTTTGTCAGACACATGATCTCAGCTCATATGCATCGGGATATAAAGATAGATGTACAAGCATGGATCCTCAGACAATCGCCAAGCCAGCAGCCTAAAGACTACTAAGAGACAGGTTAGCAAGGAGGGGTGTAGTTCAAATTGGTAAGAAAACACCCCCATACCCATGTAACAGACCAAAGGCTAGAGCAAAGGGGGGAGAAGTAAGTGAAGATTGAAGTGAGATAGAGAAGAGGGGATGGAGGGTGGGATGAAATATTGCAACAATGATCAGTAAGACATTTACTGTTATGGTAAGTTCTTATACAATCATACTATGTCCCGACTGAAATCTCTGTTGCAGTATTCCTGATATATGGGTGATTCCCAGAGCTGTGGGAGGAAGAAAGGGTGGTTGTGGTTGGCTATAGAGAAGCAGCAGGCTGCCCTGGACCCGGAGTAAGCAACAATTTTGTAGTGTTTGGTAAAAGTGTGCACAAAGGAAGACAGGAGTCTATTCCTTTGTGGAAAGCCCTGAGAAAGTGACTACCCTAGTTGAATGTGCGTTAGGTTAGGAAAGCAAGGTCTTATCATAGTGAGAACAGCCTTGAAATCCAGGCTGCAATAGTTTCTTTGGAGACTGGCTGTCTCAACTTAGGTAACATAAAAGATACAAACAACCAGTCAGACTTTCTGAAGGATTTAGTTTTGTCCAAGTAAAATCTGAGCTGCTGCACATTTATAAGGAATGCAAGACCCCCCCTCCATTTTAGGGATTGGGAAAGAAAGTGGGAAGATGAACAGTCTGATTGAGAGACAGCTCGTTCACTACCTTACGCATGAAGGATGGAATAGCCCTACGAGTCACCCTGTGTTTGTGAAAAATAAGAACAGGGGGAATGGAAATGAGAGCTTCTACCTCAGAAACTCTCCTGGTAGAGGTGAGAACCAAGAGGAGGATGGTTTTCCAAGTGCAGAATTATAGAGATGCAAAAGAAGATGGTTTAAAGGGAGACAGATTAAGGTTTTTAACACAAAATTAAGATTTCAAGGTTGGGGGAGATGGGTTTTCTTGTTGGGTTAAGATGCAGAACTCCCCTGAGAAAAAGCTTGACCTCCAGCATAACCACAACTGGAGGGCTAAAGGGGAAGTTGATATAGATAGCAGACAACTGAGCTTTTATGGAAGAGCAGGCAAGGCCTGATCGAAGAAGTTTGCAGAGGTACTGCAGTGCTGTAGGCACGGTTGCTAAGAGTTACTCCTGACTATGCCTGCAGCACCAGAAGTGAAATATTTTCTACTAGTGAGTCTCCTAGCCTCTTGTATCACTTGCACAACCTCTTCAGTGAAGACAAGTATTTGAGGAATTAAAATCCTATCAAACATAGGGTTAGGCTGAGAGATGGCAGACTCGGGTGAAGCAGCAATCCTTTTTGCTGAGATATCAGGTCTATCTGTAGAGGAATTCTCCTGCAACTTTCCTTTGTACGGAGAAATAGCAAGGGAAACTAATGCTATCTTGGCCAAAAGGGAACCAGTAAAAGGATTCTGGGTGTTTTCTTTTCTGCCTTGAGAAGAAATTTTGGAAGAAGAGGCAGAGGAGGAGGGGCACAGGGGAAACTTCCCTGTCCACTGGAAAAAGAAGGTATATGCCTTCCAGACTGTGGAGCAAGGGTCCCTGGTGCAGAACTGGGGGAGCTTATGGGTGTTTGGTGAAGTAAACAGGTCTGAGGAGTGCCACACTAAGGTGTAATGTTGTGGAAGATTGCTCTGTTCAAAGTCCATTCATGGGGGTCCTCCAGGGAGGGACTTAAGCAGTCTGCTAGCAAATTGTCCTGAGACAGGATGCATGTAGCTATGAGCATGATGTTATTTTGTGCTGCCAAGTTCCATGCCTGCTATGTTATCCTGCATAATTTTAAGACCTGGTGCCTTCCTGTTTATGTACCACAGGGACTGTGGTATCTGTATGCAGTTGGAGTGGCCCAGGTTTCTAATGTGGGCAAAAATCTGAAGAGCTTGCAGAACAGCCCTCATTTATTTCAGACTGATACGTTCCTTTAGAATTGGGACTGCCATTTCCCTTCAACTTGGTGGGGTCCTGTCCACACCCCATGCCTTGTCCAAGGCTTTTTTGTGAACTTGTTGAACAGGATGAGATGCAAAAGGCAACCCTATGTTGAGGATGACCTGTCCCTTCCACCAAACTCCTCCTGAGACAAGGGAGGAGGGGAACTGGGGTGTCAAATAGGTTGGTAGTGCTGGGACCACACCTTTTAGTTACCACTGGATTTTAATCATGTGAAGTCTGGCTGGGGGAGCATAGAAATGGTGGTTGCTATGAATCCCAATGTCTTTACCATCCTTCTTGCAGAGCTATGGGTTTCAGAGGAGAGGCTTTGAAAGTACTGAAGACTTCCTCCTGGAGAAGGAAAGCATGCATCTTCTGTGTGTCCAGTCTGCATCTCAGAAGCAACAGGTCCTGTGTAGGAACCATGTGTGATTTTTTGTAGTTTACAGTAAAACTCACACCTGTCAGAAAATGGAGGATCAAGTGAAGATGATGATGAATTTATGGGGAGAGCCTGGATCAGAAGGTTGCCCAAGTAGTGAAATTTGAATTCTCTGAGTGCAATGGAAAGCTACTACAGGAGCTAGGCACTTTGTGAACACTCTTAAAGCTGTGGCAAAACCAAAAGGCAGAACAGTAAACTGAAAAAGTGTGCAGAGAGAGAAAAACATAAGGAATCTCCTGTAATAAAGACAAATGGGAATGTGTAATTAGGTGTCCTTCAGATCGGATGACATTACATCAGCCCGTGGGAGGATGGAAGGCAGAAGAGTCTGAAGAAAGTGTATTTTGAAAGATGGCACCTTCAGGTAAGTTTTCAGGATAGACAAGTCTAGGATGGGTCTCCACCATCCTTTTCCTGGGACTAGAAAAATACTTTTCCCAAGAAGTCCTTTAGGACTTGCTCAATGGTACCCTCATTAAAAAGGTCTTGAATAATGGGAGTCATAAGGGACATTTAATTTTGAGGAGGTAATGACATGCCTCTCAGAGGGGGAATGTTTTCGCAAGACCTGGCATAGCCATCCTTGACAATGGAGAGGCCCCATTTGTCTGTGGTAATGGCTTCCCACCTGGCCAGGGAGAGTGACAGCCTTTGAGAAAAAGGCGTAATGAGGCTGAGGACAAGGTGAGGGTGCTGAAGCAGTCATCACAGTTTTTGTTGCCTCCAAAGGGTGTTCTCTCAGCAGGTGATTCCCTTTGAGGTTTTCAGAGCATCTTCCTTGGAGTTTTCCTTGGTTTCTGATCTGTCCTGGGATCCCTTCTAATGAATGAGGTAGATTAGATGGGTACTTCCTACAGTATCTTGGAAACGAGGACAGTAGGATCTGTCTGCAGTCTTCCATGGTCTTACCTTGGTTTTGAAGAGTTTTCAACAGACTGGCATCCTGAGGGTCAAACAGTAAGTCTTTATCCAATGGCGAATCTATACATTCAGATTTCAGATCCTTAGGTACATGCTAACAGCAAAGCCATGCATATCTTCATCTAGATTAAGTGGCAGCTGCCCTAGAAGTATCTGCTGCATTATAACTGCACTTAATGCTGTCTCTGACAATCTGAGTGACCAGCAAAAGAATGCTCTGCATCTAATGCTTAAACACCATGTAAAGAGGGCCCAATATAACTCTGTTTAAGGAGTTAAAGACAGATCAAATGCTTTTGTCATTTGAGTCTGGTAATTAATTGCCCTAAAGGCAAGGGTAGCAGAAGTGTAAACCTTCTTCCCCTATCTATCCATAGCCTTACTATCTTTGTCAGTAGGTAGGGTATTAGCACTGGGTAGAAACCTAGAGGGCTTATCCGAAAAGAGATACTGCAGAAGGGTCTGACACTGGGTTTTTATATAAATATTTAAGGCCATGAGGAACATTGTAAAACCTGTCTGATCTCTTAGGAGCTGGTAATTGAGAATCAGGTGTAGAAGGGGTGGAGTGAAAGGCATCCTAGAAAGCATCAAGGACAGGGGGAACTGGAAAAGGGGCAGGGTTACCCATCTCCAAGAGGGTGCAACACTTCTGATCATTGCAGATCTGCATGGATTGCTATTCAGAGTGTTTCATCATACTCTGTATAGTCTCCCCAAAGGAAGTTCTTAATAGGGGAATCAGGAGAAAGGGAGACCTATTCATTTGAAGATATTTGCTCTGGAGAATGCAGTTAAGAGCAGTAGTCCAGACTGAATGGTCAACGTCATAGTTCTTCTCTACATTAGAAGAGGAAACTAAGGTAAGTTTTTGAGGAGTAGCCTGTGTTTACATTGACCACAACATGGGAGGTTTCAGATATGATAGCTTTAAACAACCATTGTGAAAAATCTATCCACTCCTCATCCTTAACTGCTGAGGAGGGGCCACATGCTTAGTCTTCTGTTTTTACTTTTTAGGCATGACATCCACCTGGATGAGACACCAATGTTCAGAACCACACCTGACATCTATTAGAGAGCCTGGGATATCTTTCCCAACTAAAATTTGAGGGACGAAGTACAGTCCTTCTGAAATGATGAGATGCAGTTCCTCAGATGCATCAGCAGTCTGCAAGGCATCAGGAGCCATACTGGCCTCCAACAGGGTCTTGGTAGTGGGCAACTGAATAACAGACTGATGTACCATGGGTTCTGTAACCTCAGTGAGTACATCAGAGTAGGAAATGGACTGTGGATCCATTTGAGGCCTTTTTTCTTCGGCAGCAAACGGACATCTAAGGATGCAGAGTCGGCCATCTTGGACTGTGCCAAGCATTTAGGATGCTGGGTCTCAAGAAAAGTGTTGACAGTGGAAAGCCTAGACCTAAGGTATTTGGAATGAATGACTGACAGACTGAGCATGATTTGTGATTGTGTTCTGGCTCTAAATAAAAGACACTTGGCAAGCAAGTCCTTCTACAGACTCTGTCTATCACACTTGCACTTACCCCTCCCTAGCTGAAATTTACACCTTTCAAAACAAATCACAACATAAAAAGGAAGGTTCCCCAACAGGGCACTTATTTGGATAAATGACTGAAGCAAAGGCACCAACAACCAAACAGTGAACAGTCCAATAGGTGCATGATCTGCGTTTGGGCTGGTGGCAAGATAGTCTGAGGAGCCACGCTCGTATATCCGCCTTTATACCCCAATACATATGAGCTGAGGACAGCGGACATACAGCCTAAGGAAGGTAAAGTTTTGGTACCCAGGCCAAACCTCAGTGGTGACAATCCATATGTCAGGAATACTGCAACAATGATTTCAGTCAGTACACGAGTCTATACCATTGGGAAAATTGTTAAGAGAAAGACCTACAGTAACATTAAAAGCAGCAGCAAGAGAAAAGTTTCAGAATGCTAAACAAGTTGCAACAGGATCTCCAATGGTTTGCCATTAGAAGTGACAGAGCCAGTTACAAATGGATACCATTCAGTCCAGTACAGGAGTAATGCTGCAGCAAGCAGGGCAGCTACTATTTATGATTCACTAGCATTAAGGGATAAACGGGTTATGTTCAGATTAAACAACTTCTGGCTATACCTGTGAAGTTTTCATAGACTTGTATTCCACATTCATACTTATAAAGACTAAGCTCTTAAGAGACTTTTTTTAAATCCAATGCATAAAGTATTTTTACATCTTCAAAAGATCAACACTACAGAAGTATAGCCTTAAGATTGTTTATAAACCAGGAAGAGACAAGCATACTGAAGATGTACTGTGCCAAATTTACTTGAAAGGAAGGAAGAAATGCTGAAGCAAGATTTGAGGTGGTGTACAGTTACCTAACTACCAGTATGTGAAGAAAAGCTAGAGAGACTGATGGAAAAATCCAGTTAAGCTGGCTGGAAAAAATTATCTCCACTGTGGCAGATCAAATGTAGTATAGTTTGATGATATTAACTGTGTGTAAAGTTTATTTTTCAAATCAAACAGAATTGTACTACATCACCAATCAGAATTGTACTACATCACCGATCAGATATGGTACAATTTGATACTACATCACCGATCAGATATGGTACAGTTTGATGATATTAACTGTGTGCAAAGTTTATTGTGCAAATCAACCAGAACTCTACTACATCACCGATCAGATGTGGTACAGTTTGATGATATTAACTGTGTGTAAAGTTTATTGTTCAAATAAAACAGAAGTGTACCACATCACCTCACTTTGGAATAGTGAACTTTAAGGTAAAAACACATTATATGTTGGCCAGGATTATTTCAGATTGAGAGGACAGTAAAGAATTGACAAAGTTTAACATGTTTCACAGAAGTACTGTAAAAACATAAACTGATACTGTGTGGAATGCAATAAGGGCCACAGAGCAAACTTGCTTCATTTCGGAGTCTCATTTATTTAATTTGAGTGGATTACTATTCAAAATATTTAGGGGTGTGTAAGATGAGAAATGCCATCAAATACTGTTATAAATGCTACTCAGACATTTCCCATGCAAGAATTCTTAACATTCCCATCTCAGACAATGTTCTTCAGCTTCCTAAGTCAGGAATTCTGTTAAGTGTTCACAAGAATAGGAGTTTAAACATTAGCACCAGTTTGATATCCACAGTCCAATGGACAAGTGGAAAGAACAATTCAAACTCCAATGAATATCATGAGAAAGTGTCCAACTGTAATGTAAAGCACGACTTGCTTAGCAATATTAGGAGTATCAAAACACACTGCTGCAACCTGTTGTGCTCTCTTTTTCAGCTGCTACCAAGAAGACGACTTAAAAGTTGTCACTGACTTCAACCTTAGGCTATATATACACCAAATGTTAAAGAGAAATGGCAGGACATTCAAAAAGATAGAAGATCTGCTTTGACAAAACAGCAAAAGATTTAATTTTTTCTATATTTGTTAAAAAAAAAAAAATAAAAAAAAAAAAACACTATTACTTCACATCAAATTACCACAACCCTAACCTAGATCTAGCGGCAATCGAAATCACCCTTAACAAATCCAATGGTTACTTTACTGCTAGCTACAGATCACCATCACTATCACTCAAATATCACAGAAATTACCCCCAGCATCATTGAGTCATTAAATATCAAACAAAATACCTTCTTACTAGGGGATTTCAATTAGCCAAACACTGACCGACGCACTTGTACCCCTAAAAATACTTAGGCTCAGCATTTCCTGGACTTCAGCAATACTTACGCTTTAGAGCAAATTGAAAAACTACCTGCTAGAGGCTCTAATATCTTTGACCTTGTCCTTACCAACCTAGCTCCTGCCTGCTCCCCTCCCTGTACCTCATCATCTTTGGTTAACTCTGACCACAACTCAGTCATCTGTCAGACCTAGTAGTATCGCCCCATGCACAAATAAGATCATCTTTAGGGACTTCTTCAGCTTATTGTAGACCTATGCAAAATTCCTTGCAAACTGACCCAAATGAGAGGGCTGCTGCATTTAACTGCTGACTTTTACCAGCACCTGAACAACTGCAGACAAAAGTCAGTAACATCCACCACAAATAATGTACAGTTGTGTACACTTACCATAAATGTAGATGTTCGAGTGTATTCACTGTTGCAGTCATCACACTTGGGTTATTTGCCTGCAGGTAGCCCTCAGTCGGCCTGAATACCAGAGTCGTGGGATTTCTGCATTGGATGCTGTCTCCTCTTCCATGACGTCAGATCATCAGGGATATAAAACATGCAGCCAACGCCATTACATCAGTTTTTCTTGCCCCAGATGTCAGGACCCCCCAAAATAGGAAGCAATTACATGGTGTGGAACACCTCCAGTAAAAAGTAAATACCATAGCCATAAGATATGGCCAAAAGAGGATAGGTAGAAGGCATAAAAAAGTCAGAGGGTGCTGGAGGGAGGGTAACCAGGACTGCAACAGTGAATATTTATTTATTTATTTTACATTTGTTTACTGGGATGGTCCAACTGGATATATGTCCATTTTCAGCAGAGGCCCGGGGAGAAAAGCTCCAAGTTAGTAGATTACATTACATTAGTAACATTTACATACATTTATACAAACATTTATAGAACATGGTAGACAACTGAGTTTCACACAGATAAGGACTTTATCCCATAACAAGCTCTAGATATGGCACAAAGCAAAGTCATATGCATTTTTGAGTCAAATGACAGATTTAATTAGACAAGATATCCAATACCAGGGGGTGGGTGTTAGTCAGGTTTTGAACAGGGACATTGCACTCGAACATCTACATTTATGGTAAGTGTACACAACTGTACTATGCTCTTTGTGTTTCACTGTTGCAGTCATCACACTTGGGTTGATTCCAAAAGCTGAGGAAGGGTGGAGGTAGTCAAAAAGTATTGGGGCTGGCTAGCAGGCCTTGTAAGACTGCTGTGGCAAATCCAGCTCTGGATTTAGAAAAGACAGGTAAGTGGTAATGCTTGGTGAAAGTGTGTACAGAACTCCAGGTTGCAGCTTCCAGGATGTCCCTAGTAGGGACTCCCATGAGAAATGCTGTAGAGGTTGAGGTAGCCCTAGTGGAATGAGTTTTGATCCCCTGTGGGGTAGGTTTTCAATGGTGTTTGTAGCAGAAATGGATGCACTGTTGTGCTATCCATTTGGAAATGGTTTGCTTTGAAATGGCCTTGCCCTCTGCCCTTGTAGCAAAGCTGACTAGCAGCTGGTCAGATTTTCTGAAAGGCTTAGTCCTGTCAAGGTAGAACCTGAGTTGTCTGTGCACATCCAAGGAGTGCAGGATCCTTTCCCCTTTATTCTGAGGATTAGGGAAAAAGGTTGATAAATGGATGGATTGATTTAAAGCCACACTGGATACCACCTTGGGCATAAATGATGGGTTAGTCCTATGGGAAACCCTGTCAGCATGGAAAATAATGAAGGGTTCCACAGCCATTAGAGCCTGTAACTCAGGCACTCTTCTTGCTGAAGTGATGGCTAGAAGTAAGGCTGTTTTCCAAGAGAGGAATTTTAACTCTGCTGTAGCAGCAGGCTCAAAAGGGGGAAGTGTGAGCTTCTCTAGTACAAAGTTAAGGTCCCAGGCAGGGGAAGAAGCTCTCCTCGGGGGTCTTAAATTGTTAGCTCCTCTCAGGAACTGTTTGATCAGAGGGTGAGAAAAGAGAGATGGCTCAGTATTGTAATGAGCTGAGATGGCACAGGCATAAATCTTAATTGATGAGAAGGATAGGCCTTTGTGGAGCAGCTCTGCTAGGTAATCTAGGTTTTGAGGTAAGGTGGGCATGGCTGTGTCCTTTCCTTGAGACTGGTTCCAAGAACAGTATATTTTCCACTTTTCTGAATAGGATTTCCTAGTACTAGGCCTTCTGGCCTCAAGGATGATGTCCAGCACCTGTTTGCTGAGGGTTGCTGGTGGTGTATTCAGGGAAAAAGCCAGGCTGCAAGGTTCAGGGTTTGCAGCTGAGGATGCAAAATCTTTCCCTCCTGCTGGGACAGCAGGGAGGGGGTCTGATGCAGATGCCAGGGTGGCACTGCTGTCAGACTGCATAGGAGTGGGTACCAGTGGTGGCGTGGCCAGCCTGGTGCAAAAAGGATTGTCCTTGGTCTGTACTGTTTGATCTTGAGTAGTACTTTTGAGAGGAGGGGCAGAGGGGGAAAGGCATAAATTGAGAGGGTTTCCCATTAAAGGACAGGGCATCCACTTTTTATGCTTGGCTGTGGGGATTTCTGGTGCAAAATATGCTCAATTGATGGTTTTAGGGGAAGCCAAGAGGTCCACCTCTGGTGTCCCCCCCTGTGGATTAGAAGTTTGAATGAGTTGGGTTCCAGTTTCCACTCATGTGGGTCCAGTAGATTTCTGCTTAAGTCGTCTGCCAGTGAATTTTGTTTGCCTGGCAGGAATTGAGCTTGCAAGTGCACTTGGTTGCTCAAGGCTGTGTTCCACAGGGCCATGGATAACGTGCAGAGTGGGTAGGAATGAGCTCCCCCCTGCTTGTTTATGTATCACATAACTGTGGTGTTGTCTGTCTTTATCAAGAGTTGTCCTGGAAGGATATGGTATTTGAAGGCTGTCAGAGCATTCTGTACAGCTAACATTTCTTTTTGATTGATATGCAGGTGAATTTGTCCTGGGCTCCATTTGCCTTGAATACATTTGCCTGCAATGTGAGCCCCCCCCCCCTGCCATGTATAGTCTGATGTGTCTGTTGTCAGGGTTTGGGCAGCGAGGGGTTGAGTGAAAGGGAGCCCCTTGTTATAGTTGCAAGCCTCTGCCCACCAAGGAAACTCTGTCCTAAGACAAGGAATGATAGGAATCAGTGTTTCCAGATCTTGATAATGTTGACACCAGAAACTTTTCAAGTACCACTGAAGTTTCCTCATATGCAGTATTGCATATGGAATTTGTAGAATGCATGAGGCCATGAACCCTAGGGCTTGCAGTATTTTTCTTGCAGATAGCTGGGTTTTGGTGGCCATTAGTTTGAAGTAGTTTGCCAAATAAACCTGCTTTTCTGGAGTGAGGAATGCCATCTGGGAAGTTGTGTTCAAGCTTGCTCCCAGGAATACAATCTATTGGCTGGACACCAGATGTGATTTATTTTCGTTTATGGTGTACCCTAGAGAAGTTAGAAATCTCTTTACAAATGCCAGGTACTGAAGTAGCAATTCCGGACTGTCCGCCTGAATCAGGCAATCATCCAAGTATGGGTAAATTTGAATATTTTTCTGCCTGCAGTACGCACTGGCTGGAGCCAGGCACTTTGTGAATACCCTGGGCACAGTACATAAGCCAAAGGGAAGTGCAGTGAACTGATAGTGCATAGAGCCTGCCTTGAAACGTAGATATTATCTGCAAGATTCCCTTATGGGGATGTGCATATAAGCTTCTTTTAAGTCTAGGGTGACTAGCCAGGAGTCCTTGGCTAGCATAGGAAGCAGCTGTTGTAGTGTAAGCATTTTAAATTTGGGACCACCAGGAAGGTGTTGAGAATGGGCAAATCCAGGATAGGGCACCAACACCTCTCTTTTTTGGGCACCAGGAACAGTCTGGAGTAGACCCCCTGTCCTCTTTGCTCTATTGGAACAGGTTGAATAGCCCTGATACTGAGAAGAGAAAGTACTTGATTTTAAGCCACTACCCACTGGTTTGGAGGAAGGTCTGGCAACCTGCTTGGGGTTGGCAGTGAGTGGAAGTAGAATCTGTATCCTTGGGATACAATGTTTAGGACAGATCGGTCCTGGGTAATGGACATCCAATTTTTTGCATGCAGGGTGAATTTTCCTCCTAGGGGTGCAAGTACTTGGGCATGGCTGGGAAGGATGAATGACAAGTCATTGTGAACTTTTTCCATAAGTGGGTGGCTTACCACTCCCTGTTTTTGAGGTGGGAGCACTCCATTGTTTAGATCTCTGCATACCCTAAGACTATAGTCTTGGTGGTCTGTTGACCCTGGGTTTGGACTGAGAAGGTCTGGGAGGGACTGGAAAGGGACAGTTTTTAGAAGGCCAATGCCTACTGAATCTAGGTGGCTGTACCTGTAAGAAATCTTTAACAGTTTGCATAGATTTAGCTTTTTCCTCCATCTTTTTAAGAGCTTCTTCTGCTTTTGTGCCAAACAAGCATTCCTGGTTTAATGGAGCATCTAGTAATTTTGCTTTGACATGGTCTGGCAAGATTTGTTCCTTCAGCCAAGCACGCCTTCTCAGTACAGATCCAGTGACAGCAGCCCTGCAAGATGCTTCTACGGCATCAACACCACACTACAAAGTATGTTTACTAACTTGGTTTGCAGAATGCATTAACTCTTGTAAATCTTTATTTTCTGTACAATCTGGAAGCAACAACATTTTTTGTTTAATTAGTTCCATAATATGCTGCTGGTACTTCAATGTGAAACTGGCAATTTAAAGCCCTGATGGCAAGAGTTGCAGAGGTATATGCCTTCTTACCCCATCTGTCTAAAGCTCTAGAATCCCTGTCCAAAGGGGTAGGGTTTTTGGCTGTAGTACCTTAATACTTTTAGGTCCCTGGGAAATGGTCTCTGGATCCGTAGTGGGATTCTTAAAGAGAAATTTGTGAGAGTCAGGTACTCTGTAGTACCTGTCTGGCTTTCTAGGAGCTGGTGGTAAAGTATCAAGAGTAAGACTGGATTCCATGAAGACATCATCTACAATATCCAGGACACAGGGTATAGTTACAGGCCTGTGCTGAGGCAAGTCTAAAAATTAACTGAATCTCTTTTTGGACTGTGAGTAGTTCGGCATTACCAGCAGAAATGCTCTCTTAAGGTATGCAAGGTTTCACCAAAAGAAAAGTCCTCTGGAGGGGAGGCAGAGGGAATGGAATCCTCTGCATCTGAATCCTCATAGGTAGATAAGGGTATGTCCTGGTAATCAGAGGGATCAGAGTAATCAGACTCATGGTCTATAGAATCAGAAGGAAAATCAATTGTCTTTTAGAAGGGGAAGGCTTGCTTCCCCTAATTACAGTTATTAGGTCTTCAGCCATTCTAAGCATTTATTTCTGTGCATGGGAGCTTGAGCATGCGCTTTGGTCGTTGTTTTCTAGGTGTAGTGCAAACTCTGGGCCTGAGAAACTCAGTAGTTTTAGTCAGAAACAAAGTAGTCAGTTTAATATGAACATCGGAAGGTCAGAATACATCCTCAGAAACTGGTGCCTGCACAGTGGCTCCGGACCCATCCAAGGTAGAGACATCCGCAGGTTCCATAGTTGAAGAAGCATCTCATGGCATACCGGACTCCGAATGGCTTTCCGCTGAGGCCTGCGAATCTGTAGAAGTGGGTATCAGGGGCTGCAAAAGCGCCTCACTGAGTACCGGCGGACTGGCGACTAGTTAACGGAAGCGTCATCGGCAGTTTTGGACCTATGCGGTCTGTCTCTGTCTTTATCCTTATGTTTTTTTCGGAAGATCGGTAGTCGGATGGCTTATCGAAGCCATTTTGGAATACAGAGAATGAGAGCAAAAGAATTTAGCAACAAAGACAGCCCCATGAATAGTTTGGGCATTAAACAAGGCACAAAACCGACAGCAGGGAACGTCATGGTCTGGGCCTAAACAGGTGATGCAGTAAGAATGAAAATCTCTGTGAGGTATTTGCTTTCCACACAACTGTTAACTTTTTCTGACATCGGTTAGAGCAAGAAAAAAGGATCCACAATGGGATACTTAACTTTGGAAGACTTCAGGTTTGAAACTCGAAAAACGAAAATTTCAGGAAGGGGCCGACCAGCACTTGCAAAGTGCTTCTGCTTCGGGCTCCCACGTGGCAAGAAAAGCTGATGTAATGGAATCGGCTGCATGTTTTATACCTCTGACATCATGGAAGAGGAGACAGCATCCGACACAGAAATCCCAAGACTCTGGTATTCAGGCCAACTGAGGGCTACCTGCAGGCAGATAACCCAAGTGTGATGACTGCAACAGTGAAACACGAAGAACATCTGTAAATTCAAGAATAAAACTCTTGTGAACATCTTGCATTAATAAACAACACAAAAAGGAAAACATGCCAGCGATGAACTTAACACTAGTAGAAAATGTAAAGCAGAGTATTAAAGTACAGTTGTGTACACTTACCATAAATGTAGATGTTCGAGTGTATTCACTATTGCAGCCTAACAAATGGGTTATCCGGCCCCCGGTGGACCTCGATCAGCCTGAATACAAAAGGTAAGGGGATATGACGTCGGCTGCCATCAGTTGTATAGGACGTCAGAATCCCTGATACAAAAGGAGGCAGCTGACGTCACTTCCTCAGTCTTTCTTGCCACGAAATGTCAGCAGCCCCCAAGAAAACAATGCTTAGACAAAATATAAAGCATCCTTGGTAAAATAAACCAAAAAAGCCTGCACCTTAGGAAAGGAGAGCAGGAGAATACCAAAACAGGGGGATGGAGGGAGGGAAACCAGGACTGCAACAGTGAATACACTCGAACATCTACATTTATGGTAAGTGTACACAGCTGTACTATGTTCATCGTGTTTCACTGTTGCAGTCCTAACAAATGGGTTGATTACCAAAGCCCAGAGAAAAGGAGGAGGTACCAACAGAATCAAGAATTGGAGACAATGCCCTGCAGAGCAGCAATGGCAAACCCTGCCCTGGCTCTAGAAAACAAAAGCAAATTATAATGCTTTGTAAAAGTGTGCACAGAAGACCATGTGGCAGCCTCTAAAATGTCTTTAGTAGGGACACCACTTAAAAAAGCTGCAGAAATGGAGGCTGCTCTTGTGGAGTGGGTCCTCACTCCCTGAGGAGGAACCTTGCTATGAAAGGAATAACAAAAAGTAATACAGTGTGCAATCCATTTAGAAATGGTTTGCTTAGAAATAGCTTTGCCCTGAGCTCCAGGAGCAAAGCTGACCAATAGCTGAGCTGATTTCCGGAAATCCTTAGTCCTGTCCAGGTAGAACCTGAGCTGTCTGTGTACATCAAGAGAATGCAGGATCCTTTCACCTCCATTTTGAGGATTAAGAAAGAATGTAGGAAGGTGTATGGACTGATTAAGAGTCAGGCTAGAAACCACCTTCAGCATAAAAGAGGGATTGGTCCTCAGGGAGACACGATCTGCATGGAAGATGAGAAAAGGCTCCACAGCCATCAAAGCCTGCAGTTCTGAAACTCTCCTTGCTGAAGAAATAGCCAAAAGGAATGCAGTTTTTCCAAGAGAGAAACTTTAAATTTGCAGTGGCAGCTGGCTCAAAAGGAGGAAGAGTGAGCTTCTCCAACACAAAATGAAGGTCCCAGGATGGAGTAGGTGCCCTTCTGAGAGGTTTTAAGTTGCTAGCACCTCTGAGAAACATTTTCATCAGGGGATGAGAGAAAATGGGTGGTTCAAAGGAACAGTAAGCAGAAATAGCGGAAGCATGGATCTTGACAGAAGAAAAGGAAAGTCCACCTTGAAGCGATTCAGCCAAGTATTCCAGGATCAAAGGAAGAGTAGGCTGAGAAGAAGATTCCCCTTTTGCCTGCATCCAATGAGAGAATGTTTCCCAATTGCCAGTGTAGGACTTTCTAGTGCTAGGCCTCCTGGCCTCACGAAGCACATCAACCACCTGCTGGGAAAGAGAAGAAGTAGATTGATTCATACAATGAGCCTGAAGATGAGGATGCAGAATTTTTCCCCCTTCCTGAACCAAAAGATCTGATTTCAGAGGAAGATGCCCCAGAGGAAATTGGGGAGACTGCGAAGCACAGGATAC
>NC_056744.1:835724587-835759587 GCF_019279795.1 Protopterus annectens
CAAAAGGGAAGACATCCCTGATCAGTATCAGCAAGAAACTACGATCCCTCATAAAATCATCCAAGGCGAGCTTTGAAAGAAAAATTGCCAAGGACTCCAAAGATAACCACAAGGCATTCTTTAGCTATGTCAAGAATCGAAGTGGCAATGCTCAGATCTGCTCAGAGTTAGTGCAGAATGGCACAAAATACACTGAACCGACCAATATCACCAACACCCTGGCAGACAGGTTGAACGCAAACTTCACCCCCCTCTCACCCCCAAAAGGGCCCATAACCATACAAGAAGAATGTAGAGTCCCTGAAATCACAGACCCTCAGGTTAAAACAGCCCTCTCCAAAGCCAAAAACACAGCATCAATGTGACCAGACAGTGTCCCGGGCTACATCCTACATGAGCTCAAAGACGAACTAACCCCTCACCTAAGCACACTGTTCAAACTCAGCCTCTCCACAGACTACATACCCATAGAGTGGTGGACAGCAATGGTTATTCCGCTCCACAAAGGTGGAGCCACAACAGACCCCGGGTACTATCGCCCTATAAGCCTGACTAGCTTGGTCTGCATATCATCATGGAACTCATTAACAGAGACATTGGGAAACTCCAAACACTGGACCCTACCCAGTTTGACTTTGTTAAAGGCAGATCATGCCTCCTAAACCTGGTGGACTTCTTTGAGACAGTTATCAAGGCTATAGGTGAGGGAAAGGTGGTACACACAGCCTACCTAGACCTCGCTAAGGCCTTCGACACCATTCCCCATTCTGGTATTATAGACAAGCTCACCAGCCTGAACATAAACCCCTAAGTCACAAGATGGGTTGCCAACTGCCTCATGGACAGAACCCACATGGTGAGAGTTGTGGGAGCTAGGTCCGACTCTAAACCGGTTACAAGTGGCATTCCCCAGGACTCAGCCCTAGGACCCCTTCTGTTTGGCATATACTTCTCAGAGGTACAGGCAGGCGCAGGAGGACTATGGCTGACCAAGTTCGCAGACGACTGTAAACTAGGGGCTATAATTGACTCTCTGGCTGACACACACATCCTCCAAAAGGATCTCACTGAGACAGATACCTGGTGTCAAAATCATGGCCTCAAGCTAAATGCCAAAAAGTGCATAGTCATCCCCTTTGGAAAAAAACAAAGTACCCACAAACTACCACATAGGTGGTAGTCCCCTAAATACGGAAAATGTATATAGGGATCTGGGGACCCAAGTAGATAGTAATCTCACCTTTATAATCACATTGCCAAAGTGGTTAGAAAATCCTTCTACGTGGCCCACCTAATCACAAAAGGGTTCGCATCCAGATCAAAAGAGGTCATTGTGCCCCTCTACTCATCATTCATCAAACCCATCTTAGACTACAACCCCATTTGGGATGTACCTTACAAGACATTTGCAACAGCTGGAAAGACCACAGAAGTACCTCACCAAGAGGATTAATAGCCTCAAACAGATGCCCTATGCAGCTCAACTGAAGAAACTCAAGTTGTACTCGGTTGCGTACCGCCTACTCAGAGGTGATGTCTGCCTGACATACAAGGCCATGTACAACCCAGAATTGATGGACATGCTCCACCTAAAGAAAACCTTATCCCCTCGAACCACACGCTCTACGGATCTAAACCTCACCACAACAATAAATAGGACATGCTGGAGGGATAGATTCCTATCCCAGAGACTTCCCATGCTCTGGAACAAGATTCCAATCTACATTAGGTAGAGCTCCTCGCTAACACTCTTCAAAAGAAACCTTGACGAGTGGATGGGAAACAGAAAGTTTACCTCGGGGATCACTTCAGTGGCTCTGCTGGACAGAGGCACAGGGAAATAATCTAAGGGGGCGGCGAAAGCCAACACATTCTGGCTAGGCTTATAAATGTCTTCGGGCAGATAGCCTAGTACCCACCTATGAACCTATGACCCTATAGGGTAATTTAAAGTTATACATGTAAGGCAGAGGTTTCCCCACAGCATTCTGTATGACGTTGAGAAGAGGTATAACGCTTTGAGATGGTCTGCATAGTTTTTACAATTTAGGCCCTTACATTTTGTGAGAAGCTGTTTAGTCATTCCAAAAGTGAGACAAGTGTTTGGACAGGTGCATACTGAAAGGGGCATTATACTCAATGACCGGCCTAATGAGTGCTGTGGAAGTGGAACAATCGTATTCCAATATCTGGACACAATACCTTTAGATACAATAAAAAAAAATCACTTCTTTACTACAGTGGATACATTGTGATCAAAGGACAGTTCATTAACAAATCAGGTTTTTAGATCCCTAACTATGGGATAAACTTCAGGGTGTATAGTTAATGTGAGAGTTACAAGGGGAGATATGTTTGTTGAACAATCTGACAATATTTTTCTTGGCATTTTGTTTTTGTACATGGTTTTGACACCAGCTATTTGCTTGAGACAGGCCCTCTTGGAGATCTTGGTAGCCTATAGGGAGTTTATGATGGCACCAAGTTTGCAGTCATTTGCAAGCCTGGTAAGCCATTAGTTTTGGCCTCTGAAGTGAAAGCCAAAGAGTTGTAGCCCATGGAATGAATCAAGGGGTCCACTGCTAAAGACAGATCTTTTGTAGAAACTGAGAGACTCCCAACAGACCTCAAAAAAGTCTTGTTGCATTAAAATGATCCAAAATTATATATATTTTTGCCCCCGAATTATGATTAACAGCTTCTCTAACACCCAAGAAGTCCATTTGTTGTCCTGCATAAAGTGGCCACTCACTCTCATCCTCCCTGGCCACCTCCTACAGGTGCCTGAACAGCAAACTGAATTTAAGTTGCCTGTGCCATAGTCAGGGCTTTCTCTCTCTCTCTCTCTCTATGCCATGAAGCTGAATTTCACATGATCATATACCTAAACTGATTACGCCACCTGGCCCCCGAACTTTATGCATCCTATGTCAAATAATGCAAAGAAAGCTAGAATTGACACATTTTCATCTTCAGCAAGAGTTGGAAGCTGCAGTTTCCTTAAAAATTGCTGGGTGGTCCCAGCCTGACTACTACTAAGGGTCTGATATAATGACACAATTCTTGCAGATACTTTTGATTTTCTAACGTTTTCACTTTACCATGTATCACTCTTGATTAATTTATTTTGATAGACAATACGTCTAACTGTAGTCATTCTCAAGCCAATTCACTCCAAATGGGTAAACAGCCTTATAATTCCCCTCTCAACCTCTCCAAATAGGCCTCTGCTCTCTTATGAAACAAGGTTTAAAATTTTCTCGTGGACATCAGCCTCCATAAGTGTATTCTCTTGTTCCTTCTTGCTTATTGTAGGAATAATGAATATACAGCAACACAGAGTGGTCTTTAATAATGACCCCATCAGTTGATGCTAACTAAGAATGAGTCCAGACAGCATCCTAGATATTATGACTCTCCTAGTTTCCTAGTGGTGGTACCTTTAGAACTTACCAACCAAATGAATTCCTCACCTACTGCCAGCTTTCACTCAGCCTAGATCAAATGCTACAACTTTATGTAATGAGGTTAGGGGAAGATAGGTATTCAAAAAAAGGCTGTTGGTCTACCTTCCCAAACCCTCCCCCCGAAACCAGCTAATCTCCATTTTGATTTCCAGTGGGCTAAAATACCCTTTTTTAAAAAAAAATCACTGGAAGTCAGCTTAACAAAAAAAAAAAAAAAAAAAAAAAAAAAGAGCACCCTTAACTATTTGGCTTATGAGGGGTACCAAAAATTTGAAATTTATCACAACACCTATGATTTCCAATTTAGTTTTTAAGAGTGGTGCCGTTTCTTGCTTTACCACAAACACAGATCATCTGCATTTCTGATTCTTGCATATATAGATCTTGTCCAGATATTGAGGTTTCAATGTATACAAGAGTTTCTCCTTGATGGAGTAAAATGACCAGGCAACTGCTTATGTTGCTGGCAAGTTAACCCTATAAATTCAAGTAGTACATACAAAATATTACTCAAACTTGTTACCTTATCGTACAGTTGTGTGGGCTGCCCCTTGCCATTCATTCATCTGTGCAATCTTGCTTCCCTCTTGTCTTCCTTGGGACAAGTAGAAGATTTAATTTTCTGCAGAGATGACTTAACAGACAATGCTGCTGAGATCTTTTTGCAGTCCTGACTATTTATTAGTTAAAGTAATGCAAAGCGACCAAAAGCTATTTAAGTTGAAATTTAACTATCAACTTTGATTATATTGGCAAAAGAAGCTCTGGAAAGATGCTATCAGCTGCACAAGCTCATAATGGAAGTCCAAATCTCTGACATTTTTCTTGCCAAAATGACAGTCACAATATAGTCTTCCAGGACAAAAAACTTTAAGATGGCTTTACATTCTGGTTTAAAAGAAGGTAACATTGCATGTTAGAACAGTAGTCCAAGGGATTTCTGGTTCCTTGAAAGGACTAATTTGAAAAGTATCCTCAAGAAAGGTCTCACATATCTTGAGAGAGGTAAGAGGAATTCTGAATCCATTGATCAAAGTCAAACAGCGCACACATGAAATTTAGGATAGCCAAGGACTGTGTCAAAAAAATCAGAAAGGTAATCCAATATGGATAGTACCGGACTGAAAAGGGATCCAGCCATTTACTATAGCCCAAATGGCAAAATATGACCACTATTTTGAGCATTTGCCAAACAACCTTGGGGCTGAAGAGAGATCAAAATGGATGAGCTCAAAACAAAGGGACTAGCTCCTACCTGAAATCGTAGGCACCTCCTTGACTCCTGTATTATTCTTGATGTTCAGGTAGACATCTTAGAGGACCCAAAACACATCTAATCTTCAATAGACATTCAAAATCTAGAACTGGCTGCAATGCAAAAAAATCAAATTTTTGTTATAGGATTCATTAAAAGTTTAGGCTACAACTGACCGTATTTTTTGTACAACTGAAAAGATCTTTAAGTAGTATGTGGATCCTTTCTGATTTGGTGTAACCTCATGAATGGCCTTTATTCAAAGGAAATTTAATACCTCTCAGTTCACCACAAATCTTTTGCTGTGTAGGATGTTGGATAATGGCAGGCAGTGAGGTCTGTAATGGCTGTGGAAAGGGATTTTGCAGTTTCTGGATATGGTCTGAATCTGTCAAGTGAGACTGCCATCCACTCAAACTTAGTGAGGGGTAAATGCCTCCAGACCGGGAGGATCAGGCAAGTCCTTATGGATTCTTTCTACTGAAGCAACGTGCCTAGAGGACCAAGAGTCTAAAGACTTCTACATACAGATGTAGATTCTGGAAACCACCAACACTTTGTTGGCTCCTTCCAGACTGCTGTTTTTTCTGCTGTACTACAACTGAAAAGGACTCTTATGCTTCCATGAAAAAGTGCACTATGGTGTTAAAAACATGCAATTGCAATGAGTGTCTTACCTTCCTACTCACCATCCCCTAATTTCTCTCTTCTTGGAACTACATAAATTGGTTCTATTAAAACAGTAATAAAGGACACCATGAAGTTCTTGGCAATCTGGTGGGATGCACCAAGGTGGAGTGATAGATAGTAATGAAAACACCTGAGGCCCTTGCTGTTCCATTCAGAGCAAATGTGCCAGATGCATAGTCAAGCTAGAAACTGATAATACACTAGTTGACTGAGAGCAGTCTAAACCTTGAACCTGTTACCAGGCAACTTCTCCAACTACTTGCTCATTTCATCTGCAAGCTCACGCAGGATGTGCAAAGTAGCCAGACTGCCTGCAGGGTGACTCCATGTTGGGTTACCAATTTCCAGGCCTGGAGTGCAAGTCTGCATAGCAAGTAAGATTTTGTTCCCCCCATGTTTTTTAACATACTGGAGAACTGTAGTGTTGTCTGTGAACAACTTCAGGGGACCTTGCTTTAGAATGCACTGGAAGGCCCTCAGAGCAAGGATGATGGCCCTCATTTCTCTGATGTTGATATGCTCCCACTTAAAGGAGCCTGTCCACATGCTTTGCACCTTCAGGCTGCCCAGGTCTGAGGCATCTGTGTACATCTCCTGGACTGGGGTGATGGGTTGCAATCGAAGTCTTGGGTTGAGAGAGAGACTTGAACCAACCAACACAGGATCTCCTTCCTCAAGCATGGTAGGAAGGGAATGTTGTGGTCCAAAAGAGTTGGAATGTTGGGTCCATGTGGATCTCAGGTACCACTGAAGTTTCTCATGTGGAGTCTTGCCAGTGGCAACATGGGTATAGTGGAGGCCATATGTCCTAGGAGTCTGAGATATTGTCTCACTGTCATAACAGTGGTGTGCAGGACAGACAGCAGCTACTGCTTCAGACTTTCTACCTTTTGGGGTGGGAGGAATGCCCTCATAACATCTGGCCTTATTCTGCACCCAAGGAAAACGTGGTCCTGGGAGGGGTCTAGTTTGGACTAGGGGAAATTGATGTTGAACCCCAGGGGACTATCGGACAGAGATGACTTTATGGAGATGGATGTGTAGGGAAGTGCAGCAACCTGCCTGGATCATGTCATTGTCCAGGTATGGAAAAATATGAATCCCTTGGAACCTGCAGTAGGCTACCACTGGAGTCAAACACTTGGTGAATACCCTTGGAGCAATAGATAGTCCAAAGAGCAAGGCAAAGAACTGAAAACATGAGAAACTTACGGTGCTTCCTGTATTTGAGCCTGATGGGATATGCAGGTAAGCATCTTTGATGTCCAAAGTAGCCAGAAATGCCTGCGGCATTAGCACATGGAAAAGAGTCTGGACAGTAAGCATGCAAAAAGTGGGTACTTGTACAAAAAGGCTGAGGTTGGAGAGATCTAGGATGAGTATCCATGGGCTATCTTTCCTTGGAACTAGGAAAAATCTGGAATAAAAGCTCTTTCCTTTTTCTGACAGAGGGACAGGCTGGATAGTCCCTTGAGAGAGGAGGCTAAGACTGTCTGGAAAAGGGGAAGCTGGTCCTTTGGTGGCTGTGGGATGCCTCTTAAGGAGGGAGGAATGACCCATGTCATGAAGTAACCCTTTTCTATATTAGACAAGACCCACTTGTCTGATGTAATGCTTTGCCAGTTGGGAAGACAGTGAGAGTCTTTGGGATAGGGGGATGGAATACAGTGGTGGTGAAGGGGAAAACAGGCAGTCACAGACTACCTGCCCTGTCCTGAAACTGAGGTTTCTGAACTGGAGTCTGAGCAGGCTTGGAAGGTGGCTGCTGCTTCCTGGAGCTCTTTTTGCTCCTAGAATGAGGGGTAGGAGCAGAATTTCTCCTAATGAACTGTGTCTTGGTGGGATAATTCCTATGGAATTTAGTGACTGGAGACACAAACAAATGTTTTAAGCCTTGTAGTTTATTCTCCTTTTGCAGAAGGGTTTTGTAAAGCTTTGCCACTTTAGCCCCCAAAATGGTAGAATTGTCCAGGGGTACATTCAGATGTTTAGCCCTGATATCATCAGGTAAGGGTTGTAGTCTTAGCCATGAATACCTTCTAAGCACTGAAGCAGAAACTACAGATCTGGCTGCGGCCTCTGCTGCATCATAGCTACATCTTATCGAGTGTCTTGTCACTTGAGATGACAAGGAGATGAGGCTCGATATTTGTGCCTTAGAAGGTGAGTCAGGGAGATCAGGCAAAAGTTTAGAAACTTGATCAAAAGGGCCAGGACATACTATGACATGTGTCTGGTAGTAAAAGTATAAATGGCAGAGGTGTATACCTTTTTGCCAGTGCGTTCCATGGTCTTACTCTCCATATCAGTGGGAAGGGCAGAGGTGGATGGAAGTAACCTGAAAGGTTTATCTGCAGATACAAAAACAGTGCCCAGATCTGTAACAGGGCATTTAATTACAAATGTGGCCCCTTCTGGGACCTTATAAAACCTCAACAAGAAAAACTGACACCATGGTGTCAGGAGAATCATGTAACATGTCTCAAGCAACAATACAACAATTCCAACGTCAAAAAACAATTTATTCCAAGGCAAAGTTTTTGGGTAAACCACCCTTCTTCAGTGCCGAAACTTTACACAATTAATAAACACTTTAAATAAGAGCAAATAAGAGTCACATGACCACAGCCAGCCTATCATATGGCCCATTCAATTAAAACACAGCATACAATAAAAATACAATAATAAAAATGCAAAACATATAAGGTAAATACAGTTTTAAAGATTTTGTTGCTGTCTTCTTACTAACACTGGTTTAATACTCACAGAGTTAAGACCAGGTTTAGAATCTGCCTGCTGTCTGATAATCCATTCTTATACTTTATTCTCCAGGATACTGTTTATATTGCGCCCCCCTGGGTCTTTGAATACTACATCTATAGCCCTACACCTAAAGCAGTGTTCTGAACCTTCACTCATAACATGTTTTCTCAAAGCATTTTTTTTCATTTTTCCAACAAATGTCAGACATGCTCAATAATCCTTTCTTTTAATTTTCTAGTGGTCTTGTCCACATAGAATGATGAACATTTGACACAAGTTGCAAGGTAGACCACATTTATGCTGCTACAATTAGCTGAGCAAGAAAAAACATACTGCTTATTAGTTGTAGGATGAGCAAACATGTAGTTATGTGCAAGAATGTCATTACAACAACTGCAATTCATACATCTAACTGTCTCTTGATTGTTCACTGCACGGCATGTATCCAATTATTTAAAATCCTTGTTAGCAATCTCCTTTTAAGATTTTTAAGAGTCCTACTGGAAAAATAAGGTTTATCACCCAGAACCATCTGCAATTCAGGCATTGCTAACAAAATAGCCCAATTCTTCTGTATAATCTTCTTGAGCTCACTAGTTCTAACGTTGAGTAGTTATATACCTAATCTTATTAACATATTCCTTTACCTGGCCCTCATCCTGTTCCCCCACTTGAAATATAGGTTTAACTACATGCACTCTTGCTATTTTAACTTCTTCACATATTTTGTCAACATCTGCCCTCTCATAACCGCTACTGACAAATTCAGCAGCCATTTCATTCATCTGCTCCAAAAATTTTAGGCCATCCGTATTCAATCTACTGACTCTATTAAACTGAGCTTTCATTATACCAGTGAAAACATGAGGTGCATGCAAGCTTTAATTGTGAACATAGCGACTAGCATGTACATCCTTTTTGTGGACACTGGTTTCAATCCTATCCTCCTTTCTCTCTAATTGAACATCCAAAAATACTATTACATTATTCGAGCATATCATTTTAAACTTCAGAAAGCTAGTAGAGTTATCCAGATATGCGATATATTCTTTTAGCTCATCCTGGGTGCCATTCTATATGAGGAAGCAATCATCAACAAATTTCTAGTAAAATTTAACTTTCTTATTCAACATATTACCCTCACTATAAATAAACTGCTTCTCCCATTGATGTAGCACCAAATTAGCATAGATGTTGGCCATGGGGATACCTTATAAAACCTTTCAGGCCTTCTAGGGGCTGGTGGAAGGGAATCAGGGTTTTGAGAAGTTGCGCTGAAGGCGTTCAGAAAGGCTGGTAAGACTGGAGGGATGGTTGAGGGTGAAAGGGTGTCCATTTGTAAGAGTTCATAATACGTCTTTTGAACCTCGGACATTTCAATGGAATCTTATTAAAAAAATCTCTCATTTTAGAGATAGTTTCACCAAAGGTGAGGTTCTCTCCTGGGAGACTGCCTCAGCAGAGTCCTCCTCGGGGGAGGCATACCTAAGAGGGGAAGACATCTGAGAGGCCTAGGACTACTGATAACTGGATTGGAAGCAGGCAGAGAAGGGCTTAAGGGCCATGAAGGCATTAAATAAGCTTTGAGAGAAAACTTGCTGGGAGAGGCATGTTTTGTCTTTTGCTTTCTTTTTAAGGAAGAGGTATGCCTGAAGGACCTAGGGCCTAAGGAGGGCCTAGGTTCAGACTGTTCTAAAGTAGTGGAAGGACCAATTTGGATGTCCGTTGCAAGCCAAGGTTCTTCTCGTCGTCTGCACCAGACATCTGCAATACCTCCAAGGACGTGCTTTCAGCCCTAGGTTCTGCGGCCTCCCAAACAGTATCCTCTATACCTAACTTGGCTGGTTTTGTACATTCCTCCAGGTGAACGGCCAAGGGGGAATGTCGGGTAGAGGAAGTACAGCAGTAGGTTCAAGCTTGGAAACCTTTGCCTTCTTTTTTGGTGGCTCGATGGTCTGACCGGACGGCCCTTCCATCACTAGAGCCAGACATTTAAGATGCTGGTTTTCTATGTAGATGTTTAGGGCATGGAGATGGCTGCAAAGAGTCTTAGAAATGAAGGCCTGATGAATTGTGCAGGTTTTATGGTCATGGTTGAGCCCTAGACAGAAAAGGCAAAGGTCATGGGTGTCCTTAAGGGGGATCTGATGTCTGCACCTGCACTTTCCCTTCCTGGATGACATGAACCTAAGTAGGCATGCAGTAACCAAAAGAGAAAAGAAGAAATGCCCCCAACTGGGTACTTATCTTTAAATTTGAAGATCCGATGGCAGGAAGAGCTGATGTTCAACTAGCAGCAGAGAAGTTCTGAGGAAAGGTATGTGCAGACGTCACTTTTATGGCCCACACACCCATCGGCCAATGTCAGACGTCCCATGTACCTTGCAGTGACTAAAGCTTTTGTATACTGGCCAGTCATTTGGGTAGCTAAGCAGAAGATAACCCAAAGGTTATGAATACTGCAACATGGGAAAAGGACATCAAGTGAGATCAATCTACTGGATATGCTCAGCGTGCAAAATGGAGTTGCTATACGTACTGCAGGCTATGGAAACAGTGTCTAAAACATTAACATAGGAAATCAAGTCATGAATATATTTGTTACCTACAAGAGATAGTACACTGGGTTTTGCAGCACAGAAGGATTTGTATAACTGGAAAGGTAGGAAGACTAAAATGAAACCATGGGACCAAAGGAGAATGGATGGTAGTCTTGAATTTGCAAACAAGTCATAGAGAGATATGGACAACAATTTCTTTAAAGACTAAATGGGAGAAATTTCATAGTACAGCAAGGACCATGTATTTAAAAAACATCAAGATGACCATGCCTAAAATAGTAAAATAGTACAATTACTACTAGAAGCTAAAGGGAAGTCTCTAATAATAAAAGATTTAGTAAGCAGAATGGGCAAAGCTTTAAAATAACTGAAATCAGGGGTGCTATTGAAAATAAAGACAGAATGCAGTACTCGGTCGGAAAAAGAAGTACATGTGTTAATGTGGAAAAGAATAAGCAAGGTACCCAGACATGAAACAAGTCAGCATGGCTGAAGATATATGCATGGAAATGTGCCAACAATGTTTTACAGCCCTGAGATGTTAACGATAAGAACACTTAGAAGCATGCTGTTGGGAGATGTTCCCAAGTAGTCAGGACTTGGAAACTTATTTTTTTTGTTATGCAAGTGACTAATTTCACAGACTTGGATGAAAAGTTATCTGGAGTTTTAACACACGACATATAAACAACCAACACACTCCTGCATTTAGGATAGGATAAGTGGTTACATTGTTCCAAAATGGAAGTAGCTTTGTTGAGCCTTTAGTAGAAATTAAACTATTATTCAAATATGGAAGTCAAGGGTTGCAAGGGACAAATTAAATAAAGAAAGCTGTTTGGCATAAAAGGAAAATATGTATTCAAGCCATAAATATATAAACAAATGTTTACCACAGAAGTTATACAAAGGTTATGATAGAGTTTTGTTTGCAAAACTGAAACATTAGCCTAGTTGAGTGGACTGGAACAATATTTTACATTAAGGGTATTAGAATTTAAGATGCACTTCCCCTTCCATCTGTTCTTGGGGAACATTTACTGAAACAGCTACCATCAATTAATCCATTGTTCAAAAGACAGATTATCAATTGTGACTGATTAGAGGTTCAGGCCAGTTATTGTTATTATAGCTTATTAAAAGTTATGTTGCTAGTCATTTATTCATTGTTGAGTTACTTTCTATACTTAAGTTAGTGTTTATTATAAATTAGAATGTGATGCCAAATGATACTGGCAGCAAAATATTGAACTGGAATGATTCCTATAAAATAATTTATTGATGTTGAATGCAATAAAGGTATTTAAAAATATAATAGTACATTAGACAGGACTGGAACCTGGACAGCTGTTTGATGGAGCTTCAAATTAGTGCAGGAGTGGAAATCCTCATCTGTCCAATATGTCAGGCTTCTATCAGGTAATAAGGTACTTTTGTGTCTATGACCTGCTAGACCACAGAGATCATGCAAGAGGCAGTCCCACAATGCTTAAATAACACTGTATTTCATTCGGTTAGGGGCTTGCAATGGGCGTTTAGCTTGGGAGAAGTACTTGGATCTTTCATGCTACACAGACAGTATCTTTGAGCACAGGCTCCATAAGTGGGATAACCTAAGGCTCCTTTCCCTTCTTTCTTATACACTCACTTGGAACTTTCAAAGGATATTTTTTTTTTTTTAGAGGGGAAGGCCAGTTAAATCAGTCTAAAGATTTTACTGAGGAAGACGGGATTCTGGTACAACCATCAGCCTATATTACTCAAGGGTGTATGCCCTTGCTTGCGAAGAAATTCTCCTACACAAACTCATCAAATGCCATGGCCATTCCTACGATCTATGTTGGAGTGGACCCCTTCTAAGCCTCCTAAGCATGTGAGAAGACCTTGGAAGAAAACTCTGTGACCAGAGTACTGTCACTCACCACATACCACAGGACTGAAAGAAAGTACAGTTTTGTACCTATCATAAATGTAGATTTTCGAGTGTATACACTGCTGCA
This sequence comes from Protopterus annectens, assembly GCF_019279795.1. Lineage (NCBI taxonomy): Eukaryota > Metazoa > Chordata > Ceratodontiformes > Protopteridae > Protopterus > Protopterus annectens. Next base: position 835,737,324 of record NC_056744.1, read on the forward strand.
GTCATTACACTTGGGTTATCCTGCCATCAAGCGGTTCCCCAGTCGGCCTGAGTTCCAAAGTCTTGGTCCAGCATCGGTTGCTGTTGCCTCCTCCCTGACGTCAGTGCGGAAGGGGTATATAAGATGCAGCCGACACCATTTTCTTCAGTTTTTCTTGCCCCAGATGTCAGGTGCCCCCAAAAAGGTAGGCAATTCAAATTGCTAATAAAACATACATAAGAAAAGCAATCAACAACTTTCAGTTACCAGCAAATACTCCCCATAGGTAGTAAAGGGTAGAAGGCATAGGTACATAACAGCAAGTAAGAGGGGAAGGAGGGAGGGTAACCTGGACTGCAGCAGTGTTTACACTCGAACATCTACATTTATGGTAGGTACAAAACTGTACTATGTTCATCGTGTTACACTGCTGCAGTCATCACACTTGGGTAGAATCCCAAAGCTGAGGTAGGGTGGCTGGTTCTGTAAGGCATTAGGGGTGGCTATAAGGCCCTGCAGCACTGCAGTGGCAAAGCCAGCTCTGGATTTAGAGTATAGAGGCAGATGGTAATGCTTGGTGAAGATATGTACAGACTCCAAGTTGCTGCTTCCAAAATGTCCTTAGTAGGTACTCCTCTGAGGTAGGCAGTCGAATTGGCTGTTGCCCTGGTGGAATGAGACCTAATGCTGCTAGGTACAGGTTTCCCATGGTGGGTACAGCAGAAACATATACAGTGTCCTATCCATTTTGAAATAGTCTGCTTTGAAATGGCTTTTTCCTGTGCTCCTGCAGCATATGCTACCAATAATTGCTCAGTTTTTCTGAAAGCTTTGGTTTTGTCCAAGTAGAAGCGTAACTGCCTGTGTATGTCCAAAGAATGCAGAGGTCTCTTCCCCTTTATTCTGTGGATTTGGATAAAAAGTTGGCAAGTGAATAGTTTGGTTTAGAGCCACACTTGATACCACCTTTGGTATAAAAGTAGGGTTTGTTCTTAAAGACACCCTGTCTTGGTGGAAAATGATGAAAGGTTCCACTGCCATTAGTGCTTGTAATTCTGAAACTCTTCTTGCTGATGTTATTGCCAGGAGCAGAGCAGTTTTCCAAGACACATAAATTTGCTATGTTAGCTGGCTCAAAGGGAGGTAAAGTTAATTTTTCCAACACGAAGTTGAGGTCCCATGTTGGAGTAGGTGCTCTACGGGGCGGTGTTATGTTTTAGCCCCTCTGAGGTACTGTTTTAGCAAGGGATTAGAGAAAATTGGTGGATCCGTGTTGTAATGAGCACAGATTGCAGAGGCGTGGATCTTGATGGATGAAAAGGAGAGGCCTTTGTCCAGCATCTCAGTTAAATATTGTAATATCTGAGGAATATTTGGGACAAGAGGTTCAAGGCTGTGAGCCTGGTTCCAGGCACAGAATCTCCTCAATTTATCCGAATAGGCTTTCCTAGTGCTAGGCCTTCTGGCCTCCAGAATGACATCGATAACAGCTTTGGAGAGAGGCATTGCTTGCTTGACTAAGGAATTTGCCATGCAGCCAGGTTTAAAGTCTTTAGCTGGCTGTGATTGTTGTGCTGAGGCAGAAGATGTGGGATTTGAGGCAAAATCCAGGGTGGTCTTTGTGCTAAGTTCTTTAAGATTGGGTAACAGTGCTGGTGTGGCCAGTCTGGGGCAATCACGATCGTCTTTGGCTCTTCTTGCCTGGCTTTTACGAGTACCTTTGGAAGGAGAGGTAGTGATGGGAAAGCATATACTTGTAGGTTTTTCTAGCTGAATGAGAGGGCATCCACTTTCCATGCTTGTGGGTGGTAAGTCCTTGTGCAGAATTTCTGTAGCTAGCAGTTCATTGGGGATGCAAACAGATCTATGACCGGGCTCCACCATTTTTGTGTTACCATTCTGAATATTTGTGGATTCAATTCCCATTCGTGGGGATCCATGATGTTTCTGCTTAAGTCGTCTGCCAGTGTGTTTTTCTCTCCTGGCAGGAATTGTGCTTGCAGATGAACTTGATAGGTTAGAGCTGTGTTCCACAAGGTCATGGCTTGTCTGCAGAGGGGATAAGAGTGAGTGCCCCCTTGCTTGTTTATGTACCACATAACTGTGGCATTGTCTGTCTTTAGTAGTAGTTGTCCTGGATGCAGAAGGTCCTTGAAAGCTATAAGGGCATTTTGTACAGCTAGCATCACTTTTTTGATGTGAAGATGCCTTTGTTCTGCGGGCCACTTGCCCTGGATACATTTTCCTGCCATGTGTGCTCCCCAGGCGTAATCCGATGCATCTGTTGTCAGTGTTTGTCTGGCTGTGGGTTGAGTGAAAGGCTGTCCCTTGTTGAGGTGACAAGCTTGAACCCACCATCGAAACTCCTGTTGAAGGCAAGGAATTAGTGGTATTACTGTTTCCAAACTTTGACAGTGTTGAGACCAGACACTCTTTAGGTACCATTGTAGTTTCCTCATATGCAGTCTGGCATATGGAATTAGTAGTATGCAAGATGCCATGTAACCCAAGGCCTGCAGAATTTTTCTTGCAGGGAGTTGGGTCCTTGTTGCCATCAATTGAAAATACTGAGTCAGTTGTCCTTGCTTGTCTGGCGTGAGATAAGCCATCTGGGCTGTTGTATTCAAGCTGGCACCCAGGAATATTATCTCTTGTGAGGGCAGTAGTTTTGATTTCTTTTTGTTTACTGTGTACCCTAGGCAACTTAATAACTTTTTACAAATGCCAGATGCTTTAGAAGAATGTCCTTGCTCTCTGCTTGAATCAGGCAGTCATCCAGGTACGGATAAATTTGAATTCCTTTCTGTCTGCAAAATGCAATTACTGGTGCCAGGCACTTAGTGAAGACCCTGGGTGCAGTAGATAAGCCAAAGGGCAGTGCAGAGAATTGGTAGTGCATTGAACCAGCTATGAATCTGAGGTATCTTCTGCAGTTTTGTCTGATAGGGACATGCAGGTATGCCTCCTTGAGGTCCAAAGTTACGAGCCAAGCTTTCTTGCCCAGCATGGGAAGAAGCTGCTGTAGTGTCAACATTTTGAATTTTGGAACATCCAGGTAAGTGTTTAGAGAAGAAAGATCCAGAATGGGCCTCCAGGCTTTGTCCTTTCTGGGAACCAGAAAGAGTCTTGAGTAAAATCCTTGTCCTTGCTCTTGTGGTGGTACCTTTTGAATAGCTCTCATGCCCATGAGTGCTGTAATTTGTTTTTGAGCCTCTGCCCATTGATTTGGTGGCAGATTTGGCATTCCTTTTAACCTTGGCAGAGTGTGAAAGTGGAACCTGTAACCTTGAGATACAATGTTGAGAACCCATTTGTCTTTGGTGATAGAAAAGTGCCAGTTTTCCTCCCAAGGGGGCTGCCAGGAGAGAACTGTTTGGCAGCTGTAGTGGAAAGTCATTGGGGCTGTTTTTATATGGTTGGGGTCTGTCTTCCCCTTCTTTCTGGGTTGATGCACCCCATTGTCGAGGTCTGTAAGGACCTTGTGGTTGACCTCTACCTCTTGGACGTCTGTATCTGCCCCTTTGAGGTCTGTCTGTAATTGGAAAGGACCAATTCTTTGTTGGCCAATTTCTGCTAAATCGAGGAGGCTGAACCTGTAAGAAATCCTTCACCATTTGCATAGATTTTGCCTTATCCTCCATTTTCTTTAATACCTCTTCTGCCTTAACTCCAAATAACACATCCTGCTGCAAAGGTGCATCCAATAGTTTTGCTTTAACATGATCTGGTAATGTATGTTCTTTTAACCAAGCATGCCTTCTAATGACAGAACCTGTAACTGCTGGTCTACAGGAGGCCTCTAAAGAATCAAAACCACATTGCAAAGTATGTTTTCCCACTTGTTCAGCTGCATGCAATAAATCCTGCATTTCCTTAAAATTAGGAGGATCTGAGTTAGGAAGCATTTTTTGTTTCAACTGAGACATCAAATATTGCTGATATTTTAGCATGTGAAACTGGCAATTTAAGGCCCTCACTGCTAAAGTTGCAGATGTATATACTTTCTTCCCCATCAGTCTAATGCTCTGGAATCTCTGTCAGAGGGGACTGGATTCTTTGCTGATGAGGCCTTAACCCCTTTGGGGCCCTGAGAAAATAGTTTCAGGATCAGCAACAGGGCTTTTATAAAGAAATTTTTGAGAGTCAGGGACTCTGTAGTATCTGTCAGGCTTAACTGGGGCTGGAGGTAAAGAATCAGGATTTAAGCTGGATTCAGTATACACATCATCCACAATATCTAACACTGGCGGAATAGCAAGGGGTCTGTGTTGACGTAATAAAAGGAAGTCTCTGAGCCTTTTCTTGGATTCTGAGTAATCCTGGCCTTCCCAATGGAAATGCTCCCTCATGGTATGTAAGGTTTCCCCAAAGGAGTAGTCCTCAGGCGGAGAGGCTGATGGAATTGATTCCTCAGCATCAGAATCCTCATAAGGGGGTAAAGAGTATTCTAGGTCTGAGGAAGAATCTGAAGAGATGGATATCTGGACGGATGAATCATAGTATGCATCCTGTCTAGGCTTTTTATCAGGAGGGGGATGGGACCCCCTGATCAGAGTGATTAGGTCTTCAGACATTTTGAGCATTTGTTTCTTAGGCATGGAGGCCTGCCCTGGTGAATGTTGAATTTGTTTCTTTGTTTTTAAAGGAAGTTTAGACTTAGCAGAAGATTTAATGGTTAACTGAGTAGGTCTGAAAACACATTCTGAAACTACGGGTTGTTCAGCTACTCTGGATCCCTCAGAAGGGTTAGTCTCGGTAGGCTGAAATTCTTGAGCATCCGAAGGCCCAGCCATCTCCACGTGGGAGTCAGAGGCAGCCTGTGGTTCTAAAGAAGCGGTCGTCAGGGGCTGCAAAGGCGCCTTGCTGAAAACCGGAGTACCGGCAACTGGCCTAGAAGAGGCTTCATTGTCAGTTTTGGGCCTCGGATGCCTGTCCTTGTCTTTGCACTTTTTATGTATTCCGGTCGTTGGTAGTTCCGACGGCATGGTGTAATTGAATTTTCGGCCAAAACAATGTCGGGCAAAATCAAACCGACGTTTAATAGTGCGCTTGTTAAACCTAGCACAAAACCGACAACCAGTGACGTTGTGGTCTGGGCCTAGGCATGGGATACAATAAGAATGGAAATCCTTATGAGGTATTTGCTTCCCACAAGAAATACAGTTATTAACTTTTACTGACATCAGTCTGAGGCACGAAAAAGTTTCCACAATGGGGTACTTAGCTTTGTAGAAGACTTCGGTTCTGGATTTGGAATAAAAATCTCAGGAGTCAGCCGACTGGCACTTGCGGACTGCTTTTGCTTCGTGCACCGCGCGGCAAGAAAGACTGAAGAAAATGGCATTGGCTGCATCTAATATACCCCTGTCGCACTGATGTCAGGGAGGAGGCGACAGCAACTGACGCCGGACAAAGACTTTAGAACTCAGGCCTACTGGGGAACCGCCTGACGGCAGGATAACCCAAGTGTAATGACTGCAGCAGTGTAACACGATGAACATCTGCTCATGTGCACCAGCCATTTAACTGGGAAAGACTGGTAGTGCTGGCACCCTGATGTGCACCCATCTAACAGGCTTTCTGGGGAAGTATAGTTTTCATGGGCCTCTCCCTCTCCATGAGAGGATAAAAATAGACAGAAGTTTAATTCCTTGCTAAACAAAAGGCTGTTAGTGACACATAAGCACCAAAAGGCCACCTCTCTGGTGTGCAGTTAGCTCCAGGACTATGTGACAGATATTGCCCCTCTGTATCTTTCATGTTCTTATGGCTTTCTGACACTGGTTTGGGATTGTGCACGGGATCCCTACCAATCCCAGTACTAAATACTCTTGATAGTTTGCTATCGTGGGAGTCCTACAGCAGTCCTAGACTATTCTCCTTCCTCCCTCTTCTGGTAGCCTGATTCATTTACCCATACTTCTGGTAATCCTTGCTGTTTTGCTCTTTCAACAAACAGAAGTAGCAGTACCATTGTAAATCTTTGCTTACGATAATGTAATTATAAGCCATCAACTGTGAGAGCTTTCTCATCCAGGACATCACAACTCTGGTGCAAATCCAGCAAGAAGACTAGTAGTACAGGCATCCACAGGTGCTTATACACATTCCCTTCAACTACTGCCTGACACACAGCATGCCCAGGCAGGAGGCAGACATGCCCCAAACCACGGGAACAGGAGAGAAAAAACTAAGCATGCTTTTAACTGCAGACTGCACAACTGGAAGAAATTTCTCATCCTGCAGATGGCACATATTTCAACATGGTACTCAGAAGCTGCATGAATGGAAGAATTTTATGAGGATGCATGTGTATGTCTTCCAATACAGATGTACAGCTAGTTAATATTAAACCAAGCACCATCCCTAATCTGGCACCTGCCAAAACTGAAGTGGAGGAGCATGGATGGAGGTCTCCTTAGAATTCTTGAGAAGCAAAAGCATTAATGTAGGAAGCAGCTGCTCCTACAATTTATGCCACACATGAAGCATTACTGTGCTTCAGTTTAAGGGATCTACCAATTGTAAACCTACAACTTTGCACCTGGATGACTGCCTCCTTCACCCCACTCCAGCTATGCCTCTGTTCCCATGTTACACAGTGCACACTAGTATACTGGGAAACAGAACATTTTTCAAAGAAAAAAGCACGCCAGCCACATACATTGTAGTTCAAGTGCAGCCTAGTCTTTGTTCTCTCCCTACTTCATTACAGAGTTTACAGAAAGACAAATGATATACAAATGGCAAGAAGTCTGACTGTGGGTCAGTATAAGCAGTAGAACTAAATTATGCCGTCTTAATGTAAAGTTACTTAAAACAGAAAACAGTTACTGATGAAACACTAATTGGGTAATTCAAACGTTTTAGATATATTTATTGCTGGCCAATTAAAAACTACCATTTTAAACATTTTGCAGAGATCCTAAAAATAAATGTGTTTGCTAAACTTTTATAAACACTTGCTTTATGCTGCCCACAAAATGGGAAGTGATACAACAGAAAATATGCTGCAATGGTCTATATCATCCTGAAAGGGCAGAAGCGATTGCAATTCACAACTTCCTTCCCCAGAATAGGCTCTAGCACATTTATTTACATTTGAAGACACAGACTATCCAGCTGGAAACTGATCCATTTCCAAAAGGGTCAGAAGGCAGAAAGCTCCAGCAGCAACAGCCAGACAGACTTAAATATAACGTATCAAACACACTTGTTAGTCATGTAACGAACAAACATTATCTACTGTACAATGAAAAAATACAGAAAAAAAAAATAGTCAAGTGAGATTAAGCAAAATGCGAGTCAATCCAATATTTTTGCAACGTAAGGATGAGATACCTACAAAACTAGAAGAAAAAGAAGTAAAGCACTAAGAGAACATAAAGTAGTATGAACTAATGTCATATCCATGTTAATATAAATCACTGGCTTCCTTATTACTATCACATCAGACACTGTAAAAGAAGGACAGCATTTCTAATTAGAAAGTGCAGCGGCAATCAGAATTTTCATACAAGTGTAACATGCCTGTGCGGAGGTGGTCTTTCAATAAGTTTTTGACTGCACAACTGGAAGAAATTTCCCATCCTGCAAAATGAAAGTCTTTTCTGGAGCTTGCTGACTAACAAACACAAGACTCTGCAAGTCCAGTCTTGTGTTTTGGTATGGGTATGTAAAGCCTATGTGATTTTGTGTCACCTAGGGTACGAGCAAATTAAGGGAATCTGGAAGACCTTAGCATTTTATGGACATTTAATTAACAGGCAGGTGTTAGACAAACTCCAACCACTGACAAATGCAAAATGAGAAACAATGGTGGGCTTTAGCATGGTAACTTGCTACTAACTGGCAGTCCTGTTAACTTGCTATAGTCTATGAAAAAAAATATGTTAAGGTTAGTGAAAATGCAAAGAATGCAGAAGGGATGAAAGGAGATACAGTGATGCAAACAAGCCAAAAAAGTTAGAAAAGGACTACTTTTGTACATACGTCCAGAGGTCTGATTTGTCCAAGTTAGAAACTTGAGCTCTCAATGACCTTTTCCTTTGTCAAGTAGGACAGTTTGACTGAGCTTTAGCCTCATTTTCAGCGCATGCCTGGGATGAGTGAACTCACTAGTTTCATTATATAACTTTGATATTCTTTCTTTCCTTTGTTAACTAGGAGTGTCTGACTGAGCTGCAGCCAATTTTCACTGGCCAGGGATGATTAAAACAATATAATCTCCATTCTCATTTTTTGGGATCCTTACAGCTAAAAAAACATGACTTTTTAGTTCTAGGACGGAGGCCAGAACTTTTTAGCCTGGACTGCAAGCAGTTGCAAATAAGGACACACACTGCACACACACAATAAAGGTGGGACTGGCAGCCAGCAGGGCACAAGCTGCATTTATACGCTTGCAATACTTAGATTTTGTCTGTGCTCCCCACAGACATTCTTATAAGGGTTGTTTCCTTTCTAGAACTTATAAACAATTAATAGAAAATGTTTCAGCCATACAACCTGATTTAAGTGTTTCAGAGAGAAAATATCTAATGCTGTATTAAAAATAACTTTAAAAGATAATATTTGAAAAAATCCACAATCTCCTAATTTCTCTGTGTCAGTTAACTAATTGGAGGTACAGCAAAATTACTGATGAACATAAATTACTAATTCAGAAATTGTTTTTCTACTGAAAGGTCCACCACACTTACAATGTTGCCTCTTCCTAAGATAAAGAAAATTGCTTAATTTAGAAACAATGTTATGTTTCACACAAAATAATGCAAAGACTTTAACATAAGAGTGTTACGCTAGAACTCAAATTACCCATGATTCAATTCAACCAGTGTAAAAATAAATGTACAAATATACATTTTACTAAGGCACTGGCCTGCTTTGGCACAATAAACAATACAAGTCCTGGAAAAAAATTTGCATTTCATATATTTTGCTAGCTCAGCCGTTGCACCATCAGAACAGTGTTTAAATCACTACTGCTGTTAAATGTAAAAATATCAGAAAATTAAAAATGTATTAAGTTGTCTAATATATATATATATATATGAGAACTACCCATGAGCACCACAGCTGTCAGTGTCAACTCTTTTCTGTCACATATGTTCAGAAGCAACACTGATGCAATGCTCTATTAATAATGCAATAGACTGCAATATTAAGAAGTTATGGTCATTTAATTTGTACTTTAAAAATGACAGATTTTAATACTGTCAAAGAGCTGGCTGTAGCAGAAGGGGAAGGGGATCCAGTTTACGGAAAGACTGTGCTGCAAGTTTACAGACTGCATGGATATGACGGATGACGGGTCTGTCTGTAGTATGCAGCGTAGGAAATGTGTGGGAGAGTATGATGGACCTTTTTTTCTTCTTAAACAACAACAACAAAAAAAAGGGCAGGCAACAAAAGTACGACTTGGCCTCCAAGTGTTGCCTTTTGACTTGTGTACTATATGCCATAAAAGCAACAACTGAGGTTAGTAAATCCAGGGGTGAATAGCCAAGAATTTTTGATAGTTATTTTAGAACTGCAGCTATGGCACATAGTATGTATGACAGGGAAGTGTATACATTTCAGCTATACGATATATACACCATTTATATGGAATATATACTATTGGTGACAAGGGACTGGTAATTCCTGTACCAGTTTGTATGCGGTGGACATTGATAACTGCAGCTGGTGAATGAGCATTTTTTTCTTTAAAAGCATTAGGACTTCAGCTACAACCTATAATCTGTATAGCTCAAATACATGTGCCACTTGGCAACCCTGAATATGTATTAAATTACATCTAAGTCAGTGTAAACAAGCTTGTTTAGTTTACCTTTCAACTGCATTCAACCACTTTACCTCCTCTCCATTCTTGTCTTTTCCCCTCACTTCTTCTACCCCATTCCACATGTCCTGTGTCCTCTTGCAAACCTTCATGGATTTTCTATCCACCACCCATTGTTATAGTGCATTACATGAGACTATACATCTCTTTATTCAGAAGTATATACATCTCTTTATTCAGAAGTACATCCATAGATCTAGGAAAGGGTTGGTCCCTAAAAATCTGCTGCCTGTAACTTCTCCTTCCCTCTTTTTTTCCTTCCTCTTTGGCATAATCTCATGATATCATTTTTACAGAAACGTGTGCACCCATTTATCACACACCTATGTTTCTCCATTTTAATACACTCTTCTATGTTTTTTTCAATACACCCCTGTATCTTATTTAATACATCCTGTATATTATGGTGTCCATTGAAAATATTTCCAGCTCTTCTAGTCCTCATTGACAAGGAATAACGCAGAATACTGCTGTGATATTTTGATAATACCCTAACAGTCTCTGAAATCACACGCCACATGCTTAAGGCAGCAGACAGTAAAAATAAGAGACAGATCAGGTAAATTATTAATGTACCTAGAGGACCTTGCAGGTACTTCAATATTGTCACCTGGAGTTATTCTCAAGGGATGCACAGCTAGATAAACAGTTAAATAACATCTGAAAGTATACAAATCAACTTCAGCTTACTTATCACAACGTAATAACTAAGCAATGGAATTAAAGTGCTTTTTAAAATGATGAGATTAAATATGTATTATGGGCAAAAGTGCAAAATGAAACAAGTTCAGACAAACTAACCATAAACCGCTGGATGCTAGGCACTGATCTGTTACTGGATTATTGGGGGTGCCTTATGATCGAGATCCTTAAGGATGAAAATATCCCTAATTTTTGGAAGGAAATGATAACATCTGTAATTCCAAGAGGGTAAAGACTAAAAACTGCTGTACTTCTACAGATCTATATTGGTATTAAACTTTAAAAACAATTTTTATGGCATTACTTGCAAACAGGATGTTAAAGGTACCGTGAAGTCCCTGCTCTCAGCCAGCAATCAAGGAGCCTGAATCCTCACCATGGACACCAGTAAGGGATGTTCACTTAGAACAAAAATAGATACACAGTATTTTCAGATGCAGTTCTCTGCACCAAGCACAATTTCCCTTAAAAGCACACACGTAATACATTAGGTCCAGTGGCTGGGTTTTCCACTCTCTCTGTCTAGGCCCCCAATAAGACTTCCCACTGGCACAGCTATAGAGTTGAGTCCTCAGCCGAATGTTCCAAGCCAAGGTCCCCACTACCCTCCCTGTGAAACCAGTGCTCTGATTTCCTGCTCCAAGTAGCTGACACACACACTCTGAGATTTTATTTTCACACACACACATGCACACCTGGGAAAGGCTGCCACAGATTTACCAGCTATGTCCTTTGCCCAGATTACAAGGTAGGTACTGCCACCAGAACACTCCAAAGCAGCTACTCTAAGGCTCTCACAAGGATATTCAATTATACTGAGTAAAATTAATACTAATACAAATGGTAGTGTTTGACCAATGCAGCAAGGCTTTCAGGAATGGCCACAGTGTCACCAAATAAATATAAGTACTCTCAAAGTTTAAAATATTCTCTACAGGACCAGCCACAATGAGATGCTTAAATATATTTAATATTAAGTAAAACATGAAAATACTAAATATTTATTTACAATAAACACCAGAGTTTCAATCACAGGAAATATTAAAAATAACACAGATGGACAGATTCACACAGATACAGGAAAAACAATACTTAACTAATCTCACTATATTTTTCTGACTCATCTAAAGAATTACTATTTTCGGGTTACTTACTAACATAAGGCATGATGATGTGGTTGAGAGGTCCTTCTTTGTCATGTTTCACAAACAGACTGCCCTGAAACTTTTGTCTCGTCTAGTATTAAAAAATAATTTCAGTTCCAGATTACAAAATGACATCACACACATTTGTTCATCTGACTTTTGGTTCCCACACGACCTCCCTTTACTAGAAACTGAACCAGAATCTAGCACCTATTTGTCATAATACACACAAACAGAGCTTTCCTAAGATGCGTTACAGCATCTGGAAACTATAAAACCATTTCAAAATTTCCGCCCTTCCAGGGTAGCAATTAGTTCACTCTTAAGGACAATACAGTAGGATTCCCTATCCTGTTTTTCACAGACATTTCAACTCTGGCTGCCATCAAAACTGTAAGATACAATCTTTATGGCCTAAACCAGGTAATTTAATTTCAGACTATTTTTCAAAGTTAGTTGGACTGTGATTAACCTCTTCTCTTCCAGTATCCTCTGTTACAATATATTCATTTCAACAGATACAATACAGTCTGACATACAGATGCATTTCTTTTCAGTCCAGCAGGACCCAGTGTTGGTACATTTTTAACACAAGCAGCTTTACAAACACACTTTCAACACAAGTACTTGTATAAATCAGTTTGATATACAAATGACATTATGCTTTACAAAACTCCAGATAGCTATGCTGACATAAGTTACATATCCACTGCCCTACTTCTCCTGGCATAGCTGCCAATATCTCACATCACAGGTACTATCAGATTTGATACAGATAAACCACTGTGTTTTTTTTGGGGGGGATGGCAAATGTTGATAATAAAAACTCCGCTAATCATTCAAGATGCTCTGGAAAGCAGAAAACCTTTAGTGTTACAAGTCTGGGCATTGAAGAAGACTTACGATGTGTAGCGAGGTTTCTCTTTTTACAGTCTTGGAATGTATGGGCTTTTCCCAAGAATTTATACAACTTTTGACAAGTATATTGAGTTATCAGCAAAAAAACATTTCAGCTAAACTGATAGATCCGTTTGAATTAGAGGCATGGATACCCAATGTCCCTACTACTGTTGGCAATATGTCTTGAACCCCAGGCTTTATGTGTACACCCGTCACTTACAAATAGTTATGAGTGGGGATGCAACCAAATTACAACAGAAATGCTTGCTGATGGCATCCAGATAGGATTTTTTCAATCCATTTATGGACATCATTTCTCTAAAATTAACCAGTACTGATTTAACTGCACTCCTACTGAATGTCTAATCACTTAATAGGCCATGCTAAACAAACATTTTGAAATATGACAATGATACTGTGACAGGGTCTACCAGTGACACATATCAAACTTTTGTCATAAAAGTAACAAGTTATTTCTTAAATGATGATCATGAATACTAGATTTGGACCACAAGATCCTGACCCTGCAAATATCTGTACTACCTCAGGATTTCCTTTATTGGCCAAGTGTTTTTCAGCCAACCATCTACTGGATTTTTGAACAACATAAAACAATGATATCTACATTTTATTCTGAATAGTAAAACATGCATGTGTAATCTGGGGATATTGTGCTGCTTCCAAATAACTGCAGGTACCTGACAATTTTCTTTTATCTGCAATCAATACAAATGAAGATATATTTTATGTACAAGTTACAGACGTCTAGGCCATGGTGGAAGTTTAAATGTGTTTTAATTTTGGAATGCAAAAACCTATGATCTTCTTATGGTGGTTATATTGTAGAATATGCTGGCACCAGGGGAAGGGCACTCATGGTACTGCTGCAGCCTCCTCCTCCTCCCCCCCACTAAAAAGAAACACTATTAAAATCAAAGAAAAAAGTGACTATTTTCTATTTTATTTCCCTGTTCTTGGAACTCTGTCCATGCCTATGCGTGAAACTCTGTATAATATGCCTATGCTTAGAGTTTCAAGAAAAGCAGAGGCTGGAAAAAAAAATCTGCCTAGTCCACGTGTCGGGCAGTTTTCATACCATAGTTGAGGACATTGGACACATCACTTCAGAGTCTCTCCGGGGTGTTGTATGAAGCAGTGAAGAGCCCAATCTATTGGCTCAGGCTGTTTCAGGTGACAGACAGCCCGAATCTAAATGTAAACAGAACAACTATGGGAGTGTAGGGGAATGAGCATGCTAACAAGTGCTTTTTTTACTTTTAAAGTACAGTATTTTTTTTTGTTTGTTACAGGCTGTATGCCTGCTACTGTCATTATTAAGGAACGTAAGAAGCACTTTAAGAGTGTGTGTGTGTGTGTGTGTGTGTGTGTGTGTGTGTGTGTGTGTGTGTGTGTGTGTGTGTGTGTGTGTGTGTGTGTGTGTGTGTGTGTGTGCATGTATGTATGTGGTTACTGTGCTTTGATCCAGTTATTATAACAGGGCAGATGCTCTTAACTTTCCATGACTTTGCAGAACATTTCTGATTTTTTTCCTAATATTTTGGTTTGCTCCTTCTAAGGTTTATGGATTTTCTGACATCTGTGAAGATTGTAGTGAGTAAATGTGATGACACGCATTCCAATTTTACACTTAGTGGCCTTCAGAAAGCATGTTGATGCAAAGCCTGTTATCCTTGCAAGTTGCTAAGTATATAAAGGCTACAGCTATCCTTGATTTTGGTCCACTGTCAACAATTTTAGCTTTCTCCTTGGTTCATGGGCTAAGAGGTTAAGAAGGTGCAGTGAGTTGCAACTATATACTGACAGCAGTCATACAAATGTCTTTAAACTGATGAGCAAAGCTATGTGTGCGTGGGGGTAAATGCATTCAATTGTCCCCAATTTTGCAGAATTTCTTCGACTTTTTGCCTCCTATTTTGGTTTGTTCCTCAAAGTTTGATTTGTTGGGGGGGGACTCAATAAATATTTCAGTGAGGAAACAATGATAACACACATTTGTGTGCCATGGTTTATTAAAAAAAAAAATACTAATTCAAAGTCCGATATTCTAGCAATTTAAATATATGAAGTCAATACTGGTCCTTCAGACTGGTCCCTTGTTCACCGTTATTTCTAGCTTTATCCTTGAGTCTTGAGTGAAGAGGTTGGTGTATGTTTTCGTGTGTGTGTGTGTGTGTGTGTGTGTGTGTGTGTGTGTGTGTGTGTGTGTGTGTAAGGGGGTGATTATAGTTTGTTACATACTATATTCTGACAGCAGTGAGCTGAGAAGATACATTTCCAACTGGCACTTCATTACGATTGCATCAAATGAGTAAGTGCAAACATATAAGATGTACAATCAGTTATACATGTGGCTGCAATTGATGGTCATCTATTCGTGTGTGGTGGGGGGACACAGACGTTTTTATCTGCTCCTGTTTTTGCAGAATTTTTGGTCTAAATAATGACAGACATTTGAGTTTTGGTCTTAACCTTCAAAGAAGCATGCTAATGAAAAGCCCTTTATTCTAAAAAGTTTCCAAGTTTATATAAAAAGAACAGCTGTCACTGATTTTGGTCCTTTGTCTGACATTATTTTTTTAGCTTTCTTCCTAAGCAATAAGAAGCTGAGATGTATGTAGTGGTGGAGTTTGTAGTCAACAGCACTGTATTCTGAGAGCTCTGAACTGAGAAGATGATAAATTCCCATGTGGCAGTTACTTAACTTATTCATTCATCTGCTCACCATCAAACATGTGAGGTGTACACTCACACAGTCATACAAGTGGCTGCAATTGATGATTATTGGTTACTTTTGTGTGGTGGGGGTTAAAATAAATAAAATTTGGCCAATGCCTATTTTTATTTTATTGCATTCGGATATCCAAGGTATATTCAATCAAAGTTGGTTTATTTGCGGAGTACAGGTGCCGAAAATGAAAGTGACTGACGTGATGTCATCTGTTCAAAAGCCTACTGAAATGTTGGTACTCAAAATTTCTAGAGCAGGCACTCAAGAACAAAAGGATCGAAAACACAAGAGAGTGAATCTCAAATGTTGCTTTTTCAGGTGGCAAAACTCCACTTCACCCCCGCCCCCAACATATATATATATATATATATATATATATATATATATATATATATATATATATATATATATATATATATATATATACTAACCCAGAGATTGCCACACCTCAGGGAAAAGGGAATATTCTAAGAAATGGCCATCTCAGACTTAGTAGATGGAAATCCATTTTTTCGGCCATTCCGTCTCAGGGTTTCAGGACTTATTCTAGCAGGTCCCAACATTTCAAATGGTTACTCAAAACAGTCAGTTATTATTCGGGCTTTGCAGAAGTAGCATGCAGATTTTTTTTCACTTTATCTCAGTTGAACATAAGCATTGCATTCAGTAAGTGGCTACCTGTGGTCATCTGGGCAGGATGTGCATGACAGCAAGTTATCACTGGCAGAGTGTCACATCATGTAGTGTTATACAAAAAAGGCAGCCAGCAGACCAAATCCTGGTGAATAAGTGCATTTAGTGAATAATGAAATTCATTCAGTAGAGACAGCAAAAGTACACAGACCGGTTTCGGCTGGTTAATACACACAGCCTTCCTCAATGCTTGTTTATCTTCAGCCGTGCAGTTGCTTCCGCGCAGGAAGTTCTCTTTTACTGTTACATCGTGTAGTGTTGCCATACAACAACACTTGGTTCTCCCATTGAGATTTTGACTGTTCCTGCCCTCTGTGTGGAAATTGCATGTACAGGGATGTACTCGCTGTCTGTCGGCTTTACCCATGTGCTTTGGTTTCTTCTCCCAGCCCCTCAGCTGTATAATATATGCCTCTGACCATTTATTATTTTACTTTTCATTCTGGTCTTGACACGATAGTGGCACACAGGTTACTATCTTTTTGGAGAGGTCAGAAGGCAGGCACTATTTCCAGATAAGACAGATACACTCTTGCATTTATCTTCTTGTTTTATTGGGGAATTACTATTTTGTTAGCTTTGAACATTAAGCTTTAGACACAGCTTATTTCTCCTTCAAAGAAAAAATAAGACAAGACTAAATACATTTCCTTATACTGCAATTTTTGTTCAGGACATCATTAAATCAGAAGTTCTCTTAAGTTGCATCTCTGACCATGAACAGCTCTATAAGACCTAGCGACCCCAACCTTGGCTTAATTCAGTTACTTCCTCCAGGCAAATTACAGTAGAGTTTTGGACAGTTGCAGAGTGTTCAGAGCATTGTGGAACTAAAAAGAAATAAACTATGAAAAATGAATGACCCTATCTGTTGTTTACCTGCTGTAATAAGAGTCGTGCCCCACCCATTAATTTGCTTTAAAGTCACCAGCCACCACTGTTATTTATTTATAAATGGCTGTCACTGTGGAAGACTACTCTTTGCCGCAAAAAATAAACAAACAAACAAATAAATATATATATATATATATATATATATATATATATATATATATATATATACACACATACATGCACACACACACACACACACACAAATATATATATATCTATATATATATATATATATATATATATATATATATATATATGTGTGTGTGTGTATCTAGAGAGAGAGGAATGTATGGGACCAGCAGATGTGCCTTTTACATTTACGGTATCCTGCCTTAGTTAGATTATATTTGGAAGGTAGGTGTGCAGACTAAATGCTGGAGGTGTGGACAGCTACATGCTGACACTATACATGTTTTGGAACTGCAAAAGGGCACAAGACAGGTGGCATCAGTGCGTTGCTGAATGAAGGCAAATGTTCTCTAAATCAATAGAACAGTACTGGGAATTTTTGGAGATAGGTTTGTCACCCATCCAAAGTGTATGGTAAATTAAACAGTCTCTCTCTTTGCTGATTTTAGCATATGTTTCTAAAATAGTACTATCTGGGGAGCAGAAAATTCCACAGAAACTCCTGCAAGATGTACTTACCTTCTTTACTTTAATTAGGAGGATGTAAATGTATTTCAAACCAGATGGAAAGGTATTACAAACTGGAGGAAGTTTCAATCATTCTTCATGGTTGGGATGAAATTGTGATGTACCACCGAACTGTTAAGACTGACAATGGTCCATACCAATTCCTTTGCCAATTTGTGCTTGTTTTCCCTTTTGGACAATGTTTACTAATTACTAATTCATTTTCTACTTGTGAGTATTTGGTTTGTAGTACACTTGATTTCTTTTATGAACTACAATTACTTGTGTTAAAGGCTAATGATTGTGCATGTAATTGAATAATATGGCCTAGTTCAATTTCTCTCCTAAACCAGCTCTGAAGGCACGACCTCTACCACATTAATTTGTTTTCTTTACTTTTATATTTGTACTTGTACATTACTTATATATTATTCATGCATTTTTTTCTTACATTATTTCATTACCTTTATATTATTTTTATACCTTTGGATGTATTCTGAGCTCCCTTTGCAATAGTGATGTCATAGAAAAGGGACAGTATTCTGTGAGTTCTAGCCAGGAGCAGTACGAAGAAGTAAGCTAAGGTAAAAAGTTTTACTTCTATGTTATTAATTAGATAGGTGTACATAGTGATGTTAAGCTTTGTGAGCTATTTCATTTGTTACTTTGAAAATGCTGATATGAAAGGGTGGGTTTTTTTGCTTACTTAGTGAGTGCTTCGTTTTGTGTGTTTGGTCTGATGAAGCATTCTTGTGTTAATGCAAAAGCGCTTACCATAAACTAAGATTTTATTTCTTCATGAAGTGTTAGCTATTTGTAGAGATTCTTTATACTGCTGTGCAAGTCACGGGGTTTGTTTGGTTCTTCTTGACTACCTGTGACTTTATACGACAGTTTGCCTTTTCTCTCCTGGTTGTGGTGCATTTCTGTTCGGGGCATGTCAGAAGGCTATAGCATTGATCCTGAATGTAATCCTATTAGGATGGACAGGTTGCAATGGATTTTGAAAATTGATGACTACTCTTTTCTTGTTTTGTCTGTGACTTTAACAGAGATTAGACAAGATGCACAATTGTTACTCTGCCCTGCTTCATGACTTGGGGGATACACTTTACAAGTTTAAATGTATGCAGTGGCAGAGAATACATCTGGAAGCTTGTCTCCACCAAAGGTAGTACCAAGGGGGTTGTGAGTTTTGAAAATGCCCACCTATGGTTCTACCTAGCCTGATTTACTTAAGAGGTGGCGAATGTTGGGTTTGGACTATATACAGCTACTAATTAACTTTTTCCATCCTGTCGAGGCAGAGTTAATGAATGTGATTAACAGTCTACAGAATGAGATACACAGTAAGTTCTTGATTGTTATCACTAGTCTTGAACTATTTTACCAAAAAGAGACAACTGATTTGCTTTCTCCATGTTGGTGCAGCTGTTAGGGTTGTTGCCTCACAGCAAGAGGCTCTCCGGTTCGATTCTCGGCTGGAACGCCTTCTGTGCGGAGTCTGCATGTCCTCCCTGGAGTCGAGTGAATTTAAAGACATGCAGGTAGGTGCGTGCATGCATGTGTGGGTGTGCCTTCCTTGAAGGTTAAGTGCTGGGCTGGCAACTTGACACTGTAAAAACTCATTGCCAATTATTAGCAGACCGAAGTTCCACTGTGGCGACCCCTAATCGGGAAAAGCCAAAAGACAGTTTACAAAGAAACAACTGATTTCAAGATGGGACAAGTTTTCTCTTGGTCTAAGAATGATTTGAGGATGAAATCCAGTTCTAATGTTGGGACTTCTGTGCAAGGCTCCATTGATCAAACTGTTGATGGTTCCAGACTTCGTTGTGGTCCTTCTGAATAGTGTCCCATCAACCATTCTGATAATAATGTTGATCCATCTTCTTTGTCCTCCATTTCAAATGTTACTACAGAGTCTAACATGAATACAGCAACAGTGGGGTCAACTAACACTATTCCCAAATCTAGCCCCTTTATCGGAACCTCTCCCCATAATGATGGTACAAAGACATGGGAGGTCGATCGAAGAAAGAGCGGGTCTATCACAAACAACAGTCCATGGAAAGGTTCACTCGGATGGGCACTCATAGCAGGAATTGAAAAACTTAGTTGTTAACATTTCTTCTATTCAGCTCACACCTGAGCAGCTTAAGGGTTTGAACAGAGGCTTGTCCTTTGTTCCAGCGCAGAGATCTAACTTGGCACAAGTACTTACAGACCTTAGGCTAATTTCATGAAATTTGACAGTTTTCTTAATGTTTCAGTGAAGGGATGGTACACCTATGGCATTCACCAAACCAAGTACTTTTATTCCTGACAAGCATACTGTTATAGAAACTTTTATTAACATATGTGATGAGCAGATTAGAATGGCATTAACTGGTAAATACCCAGGTGGATTTCATAATTTGACTGTAGCGGAGTTGGCCACTCTTCAAGATTTGAAACAACTCAGCTCCATTGAAGTACGACCAGCAGATAAGGGAGGGGGGATAGTAGCTATGGATAAGGCATTATATTTGGATTCTGCGGTTCAACTTTTAAGTGATAACAATACTTATCAATCTATTTCCAAGTCCCGCTGACAGCTATTACGGACAGAATTTCTGTTTTACTTTTTGATTTATTAGTTACTGGTTTGATCACAGAAGATTTATTTAAGTACTTTTTAGTTGAATATCCTATTGTTCTGATACTTTACGGGTTCCTGAAAATCCACAAATGTTTACATCACCCTCCTATGCGACCCATATTACAAGCAGAGGATAGACCATGGAGCCTCTATCCATACAACTAGAGAAGATGTTGAGGCCAGTACTTGATAACGTGGGCTCTGTTTTGAGAGACACCAAAGACTTGTAAAGTAAGTGATTTAACTACTGAATATCTTATTTTTGTTACACTGGACATTACATCTTTGTTTACTGTCATTCCTAACACCACTGGAATTGAGTTTGTTAGAACATTTTTGTTGGAGTAGGCTGCTTTTCCTACAAGGAAAGTTGAATTGATATGCTCGCTCTCAGAGCTGATTTTGGAGAAAGTACAGTTTTGTACCTACCATAAATGTAGATGTTCGAGGATCCACATTGCTGCAGTCCTAACCATTGGGGTAGTACCTCCTCCTCAGTCTTTTCTTTCCCCCTGCCCCAGAAGTCCCTAAAAAAAGACAAGGGCCCAAACCAAAACACCAAAAAGCCCTGCACCAAACATATAGGATCCTCGAACATCTACATTTATGGTAGTAAAAACTGTACTATGTTCTTCATTCCACATTGCTGCAGTCCTAACCATTGGGTAGAATCCCAAAGCTGTCAACATGCCTTGCAAAAATAGCTGTGCAAAACCAGCCCTAGATTTAGAGTAGTGAGGAAGTGGGTAATGCTTAGAGAAAGTATGCACTGAACTCCAAGTAGCAGTAGCCCTAGGAATGAGGAGGCATCCCCCCAGCTGAAATCCTCTTCATGATGGGAATAAAAAAAAAAATGAAAAAAAAATCCAATCCACTTAGAAATAGTTTGCTTAGACACAGGCTTGCCCTGAGAACTCAAAGCAAAAGAAACAAACAACTGCTGAGACTGCACTAGGTCTTATAATCACATTAAAAACTTGTTGAGGAAGCTTACCTGCTGTTGACTGCTGTCTTTCATGCCAGGCTATGCCAGGATGTAGAGAGGAAGCTTGACATTTGACATGACATTGTCCCTCTGAGAACACCAGTGAGAATCAAGGGTAAAGGCCATGGAGGCTTCATGGGCCAGACTCCTCAGTAGACTCAGTACCAGGTGTGCCAGTGCTAATGGCCAATCTGGAAAATCTAAAATCATCCTTCTTTGTCTTGTCTGACCTTTAGACCTTTGGAAGAAAGAGAAGAGGTGGAAAGGAAAGGACATACACATTTTTTTTTGACTGAAGAAAGAGCCAGCATCCACCAAGCTGTGTGATGAAATCCTTTTTTTGCAAAAACTTTGCAGCAGGTGGGTTTAGTGAGAAAGCGAACAGATCTATGTCTGAGTTCCCCATGACACTGTCAATGTTTGAAATACATGAAGATCCATGTTGATAGAGCTAGTCTGGCAGGCCACTTGTGTTCTATCCACTTTCCATTTAGATGAGCTCCCAAGCCACATCTGAGGCAGAATCTCTCTTGCCATCTGTCTGGTCTCTGGCCGGTGAGTCTGACTTCCCTTGTTTTAGGTGACATTCCTGAGCCCACCACATTCCTTTTTCCAACAAAAAATTATTTTATTATTGAAGATTTGAATGTCAGTGTCCAAATCCTGGCAGTGCTGATTTTTTGATACCATTGTAGCTTCATTTTATACAGTCATTGGCATAGGGAAGTACCAGAGAAGTACATGACCCCAGACTGAAACCCTGTTGTTCCTTGCAGTCAGCCCTCATCAGTTGATAGATGATGGGAGTAACTGGAGGGGGGTTTTTGTTTGTTTTGGTTTGCTTAAAGGGGTACAAATTCTGTCTGTGCTCATGTCACACTTCTCACAAGCACACAGTGAGAGAGGGACTGGACTTTATTTAGTTTTCAGAATACCCAGATGCATCTCTTAATCTTAGCATGCTACATATCTGCTGTAGAAATGCTTCTTTTTTCTTGAGCCAGAATCAGGCAGTCGTCAAGGATAGATGATTTGGATTAGCTTGAGCCCTGAAGTAAGCTACAGCCAGAAATAAACCTTGTGAACTCAGTAGATA